>NC_080446.1:1505000-1637500 GCF_028018845.1 Melospiza georgiana
TCCTGTCATCTCCATTTACTCCTCTGGTGTCCTCTGACAAGGAAGAATTCGAAGAAATGCCCAGAAATGATTCTGGCAGCTGGGAGCACGAGTGATACTACAAGAGAGGAAAGCAACTTGCTTTGGGAAGGGACAGGCACAGCAGGGAAAGAATTAGAGGGCTTGGATCAAGATTAGGGGTAAAAATATGTCCTCGGAGCTTTTGAAGCACTTCAGCTCCTTCAGAACAGGCTGAAAGCACAAGGGGCGGATGGAGAAGCACAGGGATATAAAATAAATGCAATTAACCATCAGTGTTATCTTAATGCACTCCTTGCCACACCACTGCTGCTGAAACAGGGGTGAGCTGGACAGGGCAGAGGAGGAGGTTAAATTATGTATTGTTCCTTTAACACTTTCTTCAGTTAAATAACATAATATTTTCAAGGTTACTGTTAAAATAACAGGGTTGTCCAGTGGAATTTATTCCCACTGGTGTTTGTGTACTGTATATATTTATACCACATGAGCAGCCCATAAATTCTGCTCATAAATGCTGTTATCTGCACCACCAGCAGTTTCTCATTTTTATGGGGGTATAACTTTAAGGTGTGGTTTACATCCCGTTCCACCTCATTGCTTACAGCTCCTGCTGCCCCATTAGGCTCAGATCCTGCCTCCTCATCCTCCCTGGTGTCACCTGCTCCTGCCCTTGTCCCCAGCAGCCAGGGGCCCTCACACAGCAGCACAGCGCAGACCCACCCGGCCTAAACCTGAATCCTGAACTTAAATCCCAAATTTAAACTCTAAAGCCTAAATTTAAACTCTAAACCCTAAACTCGTCCGTTCCCCTCTGAGCATCCCTGGCCATCCCAGCTCCCACCTGGGTCAGGAGCTGCTCCTTCACACCCAGAAAAAGTTCCTAGGGAAGAGCATCCCCATCCCACTCCTTGCCAGAAAAACATCTTTCATTGCAGACTGAAGATAAATGGAGATTATGGAGGAGTTGTTCCAAAGGTCACCCGAGCTGGGAATTGCTTGGGGTGTAGGACAAAGCTCAGATAACTTCACAGGAGAAAAAAAGCCCATTCACCCACTTGCAATAAACTCTTTACAGATCACAGCAGCCCTAAAAGCAACGGGAGCCCGTCCGTGCCTCACTGCCAGAGCCTCCCAAAATGATTGCTGTCCCTGGGATCTGAATCCTCTGCCTGCCCACATCCATCTGGCCTGGGCTTCGCTGCTGCTCACTCCACACCTCGGAACCTGAACTCAAATGTTGTTTTCTCCAATTTTCTTCCCTTTTTATGACCTTTTTCTGTTGCTATCTTGATTTATGGTCATTTGTGTGATTGCATTGCTTTGCTTTATGGCAGTTTATGTCATTCTGGTCCTGTCATAAATGACTACCATAAAGTGAGGTAAAATATCATAAAACATTAGTGAGTCACTGATATTCAAGGTTCTGGAGCACAAGCCTGACAGGTAGCAAGCGCAGAGGAGCTGTGCCATCCGAGGGATGGATCATTATGGATACATGTGTGTGCTGGGATCTGCAGCAACAAATGCCACCGTGGCTCAGCTTGTCACTGGAAACAATTTAAAAGGGCAGCACTGAGTTATTTTTGTGAGTTTAAAAGTCTCATGTTCCTACAGTGATTTCTTTTGCGGCAAAAAAAAATAAAAATCTTGGGTGTGGAAGTGGAGCTGTTCCCCTGTAAAAGCTCCCACTGCTTTTCATGTGTACCTAAAAGGACTGCTAAAAGGTTGGTGTTCTGCTAAGAACCTGTTATAAAAATCAGATTACTTCATAGGATGATAATTCTTGGTTGTTTGTCCACCTCTGATTGCTCTGAGCGATGCTTTGGCTTTGCTGCACTTGGAGGAAAGTGAATATCCTTGAATGATGGTGCTCAGAAAGCCTAAACTGATTCTTTTGATGTATTCTGCTCAAAGAAATCCACATTTTACCCATAATCTAAGCACTTATTACCTTTGTAGCTAAAAGTATTCCAAAGCATTTCATACCTTTTCTCAGTTTAGTAAAATAAGCCATTGCAGTTATAGACTCTACAAATAAATATAAAAATAAAATGCAAAAATATTTTGCCACTGATGTTTGTGTTATGAATCCTTTATACATTAAGAATCAATAATCTCTGCATTCACTATAAATTCCTCCTATCAGTTGCTGTTACTTTATAGGATAACTTAATTCTGAAATGAAAATGGGTATTTGCTGGAGTTAGAACTGGGAATGCATTACCATTTAGAAATATAGAGATAACCACTTGGAAATTTATATTTGTTATTTGAACATAAAAAACATTGTTCAGATTTCAAATGGCCTTTTTTTATTTGCTACTATTATTGCAAAAATAAAAGACTTATCATCTCCAAATCTATTTAGCCTGCAGTGACATTATTTACTGGGCTACTTACCTGGGTACTTTGGGGGGAAAAGTATTTTTAATGCAGGTTAGGGTTTTTTTTTTGCTTTTTGTGAAATTCTGCACTTGGATGGCATTTTCCTAACGGAGATTGTTGCATTCAGCCTCCAACACCAAGAGCTTTATTGAGCCTGCCCTCAAAGGAACAGATGAAAAGATAAACCCCAGGTTTCCCCAAATATGCCAGCCCTGATGGTTTTCAATGCCAGACCTCTCCCATTTTGGAACTTTGTGGTGATTTCTTTGCTGCTTTTTGATGCAACCACTTGATATCTTTGATACCCAAAAATCTGAGAAGCAGCAAATGCAGAATCACTGCTGATTCCTGGTGAACACGTGAACCAGTGAGTCTGACTTATTTAAGAAGAAAACCAGTTTTTGCTGTTGGTGCTATGGGCTGTTTTGGTTTGGAATTAAAGTCCAAGCAGCACAGAGGAACTTTACCCACAGCTCTATTTTTATTAAAAAACCACCCAGGTTGTGTCCACTCATTTTCAGAACTGTTTCCATGATAATGGAGATTCGTGTCACAAATGGGGCTGGCATTCGCTCACAGAGCAGCAAAACTCCCCCTTAAAATTATGTTAGAAAAGCACTGAGCAGCTCCCCTCCCCTCAGCCCTCCCCAAAAGCTGACTAATTATTTGAATTATTTTATTGCCATCAGCTCCCACTAATGACCATTGGAGCTGCAGTGATGTGGACAAGGCAATAACTCAAATTTTCCCCAGCAGTAATTGCTGATGAAAGACAGTGGGTATTGTTTGCTCTTTGTTGTTTTTCTTTTTTGACTGGCTGGTTTTGTTGTTTGTGTGTGTGTGGTTTTTCCTTTGTGAGTTTTCAATCCTGAATATATGAAGAGTTGGGCAGGCAAGATTTGCTGTTAGAATTGCTGGAAATATGGAGCCCCTTGACTCTCCATGTATTTTCAAAGAACAATTACTGAGATATTTTAATTTGACTGACTTCCAGTCCTTCACTTGTGCTTCCTTATTTCTGTACGGTTAAAAATCTCAGTTGAGCAAAGTTGAAGGAAAAGGTGTTGATCAGAAATCCAAATTTGGAATGAACTTAGAAACATCAGATGTCTTAACTTCCATTAAAACAAAAATGATAAGACTCAACAAAAGTAGATTCACTCGGAACTCCTGGTTTAGGATTTGGAAAGACAGAGGTTTTTTCTAAGAACAATAATAATAAAGTAGCTTAAAGAGAGGGTGAACCCCTTGATATGAACAGAATGCAGAGAGGGAGAAGACTTTGCACGAAGAATAGAGAGCACCACCTTTCCCTGAGCACTGACCTAGGTCCAGCATGAGAAGAATAAATTAGAAAACTCTGTTTCTTGGCCTGGGTGCAGGAGGGGAGCAAATCCCTGCTCAGCCAAGCTCAGGGATGGGGACACTGCAGGGTCTGTCCATTGGGACTAAAGGCTGACAAATCCCCCACAACTCAGACCAAGTTATACAAGTAATATTAAATAATGCCTCAGCATATCTGCTGCCTGCATTAAGGAGACAGACTAAAGAGTTAATAATGCCTCTGATCAGCTTTTAATAGCCTCTAGATGCTTTCACACAATAAATAGATCTGTTGTGAAAATACTCGGGAACGCAGTGAAATACCACATGCATTGTGCCCTTTAAAATGCTTTAAATAGCACAATTATAGATTTAAAGATCGTAATTGATTTAAATTGGTGGTGGAATGTAAAATTTTATATGATGCATGAAACCTCTTAAGGCTTTAAAACTGTAATTATCTTTGTCACTCTCATACTGCACCCCAAAGCTTTTCTTTTAATGATTTAGATGTTATAGGAAATAAATGGAACGTTGTTCCTGTGGATTGCCAAGTGAAATGCCAAGGGCTGCACCTTTGTGAGGAGGGGGCAGTGCCAGGGCTTGGCTGAGCCCTGGGTGCCCCAGGGTGCCCAGGCTGAGCAGTGAATGGTGATGGGGGTGCTCTGTACTGGGGTGTCCACACAAACCAGTCCAGACCCCAGCAGCTGCTCCCTGCCCACATCACCAGCCTGGGCTGCTTGTTCACATCAGGGGAGGGATGTGGCCATCTAAACACGGGGATTTGGAGAGAAACAAACTAATTATAAATTATTTCTCTGCTTTTTTAAGATTTTCTAAGCCTTCTGATGTTGACATTCTTGTAAATAACTCATTGTTTTGCATTCCTTTATGGAAGAAGAGAGAGTTGATGGACTGTTGGTCTGTCCAGTGTCATTGGAGAGGTGGCACTGTCACCCTGCAATCCACTGTCACTTTTGGAAAACTATAAATGTTGGAGTCAGAAAATAAACTTTCCTTTTTCTTCACCTTGAGAGCAGCAGTGTGCCTCGTGTTGTTTTGTGTCCTACAGTGACATTTCTCTATTGGCAAAGGCTGCATGGCAGATTCCAAGCTCCTCTCCCATTTCTCCATGAAAATCCACACACACACCATGGAAATCTCACATGTAAAACCAACAGAACAGTTCCTGTGCCTTGTCCCTGCTCCCTGTGGCATGTATTTGAGTTTGGGGAACCTGGTTGGGGTTCCCAGCTGGGGTATTTGAGTTTGGGGTACCTGGTTGGGTTCCCAGCTGGGGTATTTGAGTTTGGGGTACCTGGTTGGGGTTCCCAGCTGGGATATTTGAGTTTGGGGTACCCAGATTTCCACACAACTCTGCCTCTCCTCTGAAAACATCCCCCGAAATTCCCAGCAGTTTGGGTAAATGCAAAACTCAAAATTCAGCCCCAGAAGGAAAGGAGTTATGGTGGGAATAACAGCAATTCCAATGCACAGCAGAGTGAAAACCCAGCCTTTGTTGTGGGGTTAACCACTGATCCCCACGATAGCAGAATCCGATGATGTTTGAAGCCTCCAGACATTATTTAATACCCAAAAACCTACATCTAAGTAGCCAGAAAGAACAACATTAACTCAGGAAAGATTATTTCAGTTTATCTGACCCATATTTGGAAACTTAAATCAATTTAACATAGCAAAGCTCCCTTCAGTGCATGAACCAGGAAAAGTCTTTTAAATCTGTTTATATTCCTCCAGATGTCGATGCTGATACCAGTGCCCAAACAATGAAGTAAACAATTAAGAATTTCTTTTAACTTCTCCTGCTTTAGTAATGCAGGGAAGAAAAAAAAGAAACCAAAAACCACAACCCAGTGAATCAATGAACTAAAAATGGATAGAGTTGCTAGGAAAAGAGATTGTATTCAAGCTAAGAGGATATTGCCAACAATAGGTAGTTAAAAATGGAATTAACAACTAATAAAAGTGGTGAAGCATATCCTTTTAAAGAGCAATTTGAAAGGCTTTTCATTAAAACAACAACTTTAGCCACAAACCCCTAGGTAAGACAATTTATAGTGATATTTGGGGCTTGGGGGGCAATTAGCTCTGGCTTTATCTTTGAGTTCCCATTCCCATTGGGACAGGCTCCAGGGTTTATTCTGGTGAGGTGTCTCACAGAAAGTTCTGCACCAAAGTAAAGCCTTTGAATTTTACATGTAACAAAATAATATAATCTGAATTTCCCCCAGACTGACAGGAACTGTGGCACATTCAGCACCCAGAGGAAGGACAGACAGCTCAGGCTGTGGGGAACCAGCAGCAGGATCAGCAGTTAACATGAGGTGGGAATGATTTGGGGAAATGCTCTTTGTGGCTTTGAATTTTTCAGGTGTCAGAAGAAAACACTGATATTCTCCTTCATAACACATGGCTGGAACAAATCAGGTCATGAGGAATATTCCCAGGGATTTTTAGAAGGTTTGTGGAAAATAAAAATATTGTGTTTTCACACAGAGTGATGCTGTTTGTATTTTAACAGGAAGTGACCAGAAACGGAGAAAGTGAAGTGATTCTGATCATTTGAGACAAAACCCAAATGAGTGCCATCGACGTTGACCACATTGCAAAGTGCATTTATTGATTATTTCCATTTTCTCTCTCACTGGAACTCCTGCTGGCTCAGGCTCCAAGGTAAGCTAAAGGTTCTCTCTCTCTTTTTCCTTATTTTGATTTTTCTCCTTCTAACAGTACAATTGCAGGGTAAAAAGAAATCCTGTAACAGATTTCTCCTACAGGTTAAAGCAGAAATGCTGAAGATGATGAGGGTATGTGGGGCAGTGCAAGGCAACAAAGAGAGCACAAACCTGCACACAAGAGCACGTGAAACAGCAAAAGCAACCCTGTGTTTGGGGGAGAAGAGGAGCAGGCAAGGGATACAAATGAAAAGAGAAAACCATGGCATTTTTCACTGATTACATGTTTGCAACTGGAGAAAAGGTTGTGTTAAATTAAAAATAACAGGAATGAAAATGTAAGTTAGCAGAAAATTATGTAAAAGCTTAGGGGAGACCAATGAGATGGAAAAGGTGTGCTCTGACTGCTCACTGAATTAGCTTCCCTCATCCTGCAGGAATCCTTGCTCTGTTTATGCACATAATGAACTGATTTTCCCCCTCCAGATAAAGATCACGAGCAGGAAATCTCTCATTCCAAACTGATTGTGGCACTTCAGCTACTACAGCTTGAGCTGGGCCAGAGACACATAAATATACCAGATCCACTGCAGAAAATGAAGATACTCGAGTGCAGAAATTCCACCTGGGGGCCAAACTTTGTCTCCTGTGAAGTGGTGTGGATCTGGGCTGGTTTGGGTCAGGGCAGCTGGGTTAACTGGGGATTTGCATCCTCACTGGGCTGGAATCTGGCCCTGGGGCATTATTTCTCTGCTCCCCACTGCTGTGGAGGCACCCAGCATTAGTGGAGCCTGCAAGGGGGGTTAAATCCAATATTTCAAACATTTCAAAGAGGCAGCTGAACATTTTCTAGATTGGGAGATGCAGATGGGGAGCAAATCCCAGCCAGGATGGGATAAACTGGACCAGGAAGGGACTTCAGCCTCCAGCTGGCAGAGCTGGGGCTGCTTTAGGTGTGCCCTGAGCAGAAGAAGAAGAAGAAGATGAAGAGGAAGACTAAGAAGGAGAAGGAGAAGAAAGAAGGAGAAAGAAGAAGGAGGAAGAGGAGAAGGAGAAGAAAGAGAAGGGGATGGAGAAGGAGAAAGGAGAAAGGAGAAGGAGAAGGAGAAGGAGAAGGAGAAGGAGAAGGAGAAGGAGAAGGAGAAGGAGAAGGAGAAGGAGAAGGAGAAGGAGAAGGAGAAGGAGAAGGAGAAGGAGAAGGAGAAGGAGGAGAAGAAGGAGGAGAAGGAGGAGAAGAAGGAGGAGAAGGAGGAGAAGGAGGAGCTTTTGGAAAGCAGGCTGAGACAAAGTGGTGAGAAGTAAAACCACCAAGGAGCCCAAGCTGAGTGTGACAGGAGCAGGCAAGCACAGCCTCTCACTGCTCCAACAGAGCAGGGAAAAGAACAGAAATTAGCACAATTCTCAGCCCCTTTTGGGTTCAAACACCGGGGCAGGCTCTCAGAACTGAGCTCTCCTGACCCCCAGCACGCTGTCACCCTGCCCTGAGCGCTGCAGATGATTTAGCAGGGCTACCTGTCGGGATGATGAAAGGGAGAAAGCTTTTACCCACTATGTATATCACAGCACTGTAACTGCGTGCACACGGGCGGGATGGTTTTCATCCTGCTAACACAGCCAGGCCATTAACAGGAATGCTCAGTGCAGGGGTCTGCTCCAAACCCCACGGCAGGGATGACAAATCATCATCCTGGCACAGCAAAACCACCCTGCAAACCACTCAAACCATTCTTTTTCCAGGAGCCTTTGAAGATACCTGTGGCCATTTGCTGGTTGATGTAAGGTCCAGCATGAAGAAAATCTATGGGGCTGTGGAATAAATGTACTTTGGACACTAAAGAAAAGCCCCACTGTTTATAAGGAGTCTGGAAAATAAACTCCAGAAAATCTATGGCAAGAAACAGCCCTGCACAAGCTTGGTGAGTGCACAGGTAAAACCTGGAATGCCAAACTCTTTTTCCTAAATAGTTATAGCTGAAATCTTGGCAGCAATAAAATGAAGGGGAGTTTTACCATTTATTTAATCAAAGCCAGGATTTAATTCCCAATTTCAGCTTGAAAGAACTTGGTAACCCATCTGACTTCAAAGAAGAAATGTGTTTTTACAAATTATAACCAATTTTAACTGAAGAAGCATTTTCGGGAATGTTTTGAAGGTATTTGCCATGTGCCTCAGCTGCCACTGATGCCTGCACAGCAGCTGAGCTTCCTGCAATTTCCCTTATTTGACAGGAGAGTTCTCAAACAGCCCCTGATAACCTCCCCTGGCTCACACAGCCCTGGATTATTCTGTCCAGGTTATTATTCAGCCACTGATCCACAGCCCAAACTGCCTTTTCAAAGGGGCTGGGAGAGGATGGGTTTTCTTGTCCCTTTTACAGATCCAGCTGTTGAACAAAGGGAGCAATTCTAAATGCAGGTATTTATTCAGCACATAATGCCCTCCATCTGCTCTTTCTTTACCTGTTTTTCAGTTCACAAAGGGAACAAGAACTCCCTAGATTGCAGCCCCCGTGCCCTTCACAGCGAACATTTCTTACAAAATTGTGTTTTAAATATATTTATCGCTTCCTCTGTTAAACTTCTTCAAGGGAGAAACAACTGGCCTGAAAGTTTGTGTCCTGCTCTCTGCACAGCACCAGTGACCCCAGCCCATCTATTACACTGCCACCAGGAGAATCAGCTCCAAACCCATTTGTCTGCTGTAATACTGGGTCCTTTAGGTTGCAAATGGAACAGATTTTTATTTAAACCCCCATCTAAGAGTGTCATTATCCACAAATCTGCTCATAAATGTTTTGGCAACTGACAAAAAAAATTAACTTCAGAAGAGGAAGCCATTAGGATGAAAACATTTCAAATCATGTCATTCATCAGATCTCTGCTCATCCAACAAACTTGCTTTTGTTACAGGCAATTGTGGTGCTTAATCTGGGTACTTTTCAGCAACACATTTTTCTGATTAAAAAACCATAATCATACTGGCAGGAGTTGGAGATAGAAAAGATCTATGAGCTCACTGAGCCCAGCTCCCTTCCTGAGCAGGACATAATCCCTGGCAGGGATTTTCTGATATCACCTTGATCCAGAGCTCAGTGTGGCCAAGGGACTGGGTGTGGGAATGTGCACAGAGGTGTCTCAGGGCCTGGGATTCATGGAGATGTGCACGGAGGTGTCACAGGGCCTGGGATTCATGGAGATGTGCATGGAGGTGTCACAGGGCCTGGGATTCATGGAGATGTGCACGGAGGTGTCTCAGGGTCTGGGATTCATGGAGATGTGCATGGAGGTGTCTCAGGGCCTGGGACTCATGGAGATGTGCATGGAGGTGTCACAGCACCTGGGATTCATGGAGATGTGCACAGAGGTGTCACAGGGCCTGGGATTCATGGAGATGTGCACACAGGTGTCACAGGGCCTGGGATTCATGGGAATGTGCACGGAGGTGTCTCAGCACCTGGGATTCATGGAGATGTGCACACAGGTGTCTCAGGGCCTGGGATTCATGGAGATGTGCACACAGGTGTCACAGAGCCTGGGATTCATGGAGATGTGCACACAGGTGTCTCAGGGCCTGGGATTCATGGAGATGTGCACACAGGTGTCACAGGGCCTGGGATTCATGGGAATGTGCACGGAGGTGTCTCAGCACCTGGGATTCATGGAGATGTGCACACAGGTGTCACAGCACCTGGGATTCATGGAGATGTACACACAGGTGTCACAGAGCCTGGGATTCATGGAGATGTGCATGGAGGTGTCACAGCACCTGGGATTCATGGAGATGTGCACACAGGTGTCACAGCACCTGGGATTCGTGGAGATGTGCATGGAGGTGTCACAGCACCTGGGATTCATGGAGATGTGCATGGAGGTGTCTCAGCACCTGGGATTCATGGAGATGTGCATGGAGGTGACACAGCACCTGGGATTCATGGAGATGTGCATGGAGGTGTCACAGCACCTGGGATTCATGGAGATGTGCATGGAGGTGTCTCAGCACCTGGGATTCATGGAGATGTGCATGGAGGTGTCTCAGCACCTGGGATTCATGGAGATGTGCATGGAGGTGTCTCAGCACCTGGGATTCATGGAGATGTGCATGGAGGTGTCTCAGCACCTGGGATTCATGGAGATGTGCATGGAGGTGTCTCAGCACCTGGGATTCATGGAGATGTGCATGGAGGTGTCTCAGCACCTGGGATTCATGGAGATGTGCACACAGGTGTCACAGGGCCTGGGATTCATGGAGATGTGCACAGAGGTGTCACAGCACCTGGGATTCATGGAGATGTGCACACAGGTGTCTCAGCACCTGGGATTCACAGGAACAATTCTGAGGTTTTGTTTTTATTTCTTTTCTTTTTCTGTGCAACCACAGGGCTGGGGCTCAGCAGCTCCAGCTCAGGAAAATGGAGAGGGACAGGTCTGGGGTCACCAGGGTGTCACAGGGGCTCCTAGGGACCCCAACCCTGGGATACAGGGGATCCCTGGGGACCCCAGCCCCACCTCCCTGGCCGGGGAAGAGACTGCAGGAAGCCTTGGGGTTTCCAGACAGAAAAGACAGTTTCCCATTGGCTTCAGAGCATGCTGGTTGAGCTCTCAAACATCACAGGAAAAATTCAAGGTGCTTTCATGAGCCCAAATGAATTAAGGCAGCCAAAGGAAAAAAAAAAAATTTAAAATTTGGTGCAGTGAAATTGATGACATTTAAAAATGCTACAGCAAATAGTTTTCTTTTAGGTTCCAAAACCTGTTTTAAAGTACTTCATAATTCAATAACAGAACTATTAGAAGAAGAGGTGACATGAAATTAAAATACCCACCTAGCTCTATGCTTTTAATTTGGAAAATTGCAATCAGAAATGGAAAGATGGAAATTTAGCAGCTATATTGAAGGTGATCAGAAGAATTCCTTCCATAAAGGTTAACAACAGATAATTACTTTCTCAGGAAATCACTAAAATGTCATGATTTTTCTGCTTTGTTTTCAGGGAAGTTTTATGATGCTCCCTTCTTGCCACTTGGCAATGAAACAAATGAGGTTAGATGGCAAAGATTATGAAAGAAATTAGCAATTATGAGTCCAGTAACTAAAAACATTAGTAGAGAAAATTGAGTTGACCTTACTTTTATAATTATTCATTTTCTTAATTGTTTTTTTTTTTTCTGGAATAATTGGACTGAAATTAAATAATGCGAGGTGCAGGGCTCAGGTGTGATGGGTGTTTGGCACAGATTGATGACCTGGCCCAGCCCCAGAGCTGCTCTGAGCCCCTCTGTGCCCTCCCTGCAGGACAGACCCACCCTGGGGGAATAAATGGATATAAATAGAATGGATATAAATGGAAATAAATGGAAATAAATAAATAATTTGGGCTCTCCCTCCAGCCCCAAACCCACTTTTTGGTGGGTTCCTTCCCACCACATCAGCAGAGCAGAGTGAGTTTGCCACCCTGTCGCAGCTGGGGCATCCATAGGGAAATGTGGGGAATTTTACCCCAGCCCCTCCCTGCAGCCTGCTGCACACCCAGGTCATGTCCCTTGTCAAAACCTGATTTTGATTTTATTCCCTTAAAATTTAAACCTGAAATACAAAAAAATCGGATGCCTGGTTTGCACTCATATAATTATAGCATAATTTGTATAAAATAACGAAGCCAGATCCCAGAGAAGACATGACCATCCCCAAACTCTCAAATAAAGACTAAAAAAGCCCAAAACTCAGTGTTTTAGAAAAAGAAAAGAAGTTTTTCTTCCCTAAATAAGGCCTTGGTTGTAAAACTGTCTCCCTCTCTATCCGTGTTTGCAGTTCCAAGGGCAGTGCTCCATCTCTCTGTGGTTATTCCCTGCCATGCATTTATATTTACACAGAAATTTAACAACTCCAAACCAGCTTATTTAAACAAGGTATTACACGCTGCCTGCTGATAACAAACCAATAAAGTCTCAATCACATGTGTCATTAAAGCTGCACTTGTCCACTCCTAGTTATTATAATTAAAAAAAAAAAAAAAAAGGAAAAAACTACATTGGAGCCACATTTCCTGTGAGTTCATCCCATCCTGGTTTGTAACATTGCTGAATTTTCCTTTCAGTGACGGGTCAGATTTTAATTAACATTTTTTGTCAGTTTTGTCCATTCCCTCAACACGTGGTTCCCAATTTCCTCTGCTCCCCTTCCTAAATCTCAGGTTTGTCCCTTGCTGACTTCACTTTCTGCTGCTCCCACCAGCAGCCCCATCTTCTTTTCTGCTCCTTTTTTGTTCAATCCTTCTTTAAAACACAAATCCAGGTCTCATCAATCCGCTCTCTCTTGGTACCTCCTGGAATTCCTTTCTCATCCCCAGCCCCACTCTTGAGCACGCTGCTCATTCCTTCCACCATCATTTTTAAAGTTCTTGCTTTCTGGTCAGGATTGGAGAGGTTTCTCCTCCCTCCTGCTTTAAGTTCCCAGCTTTTAACCCTCAGTGTATCAGAAAACTGCAGCAGAGAGCAGAATCGCTGTTTTTAGTTTTGACCCTTGGTGAGCCAGAGCTGCCCTGCAAGCACAATTAACCCCTTGCTCATCAGCCTTTGGAAAGGACAAATCTGGGTTTTCCAAGCCAAGGAAAGGCTTCACTCAGTGCCCAGGAGGGATTTACAGCCTGGAACGCCGTGGGCTCACAGAGTGCTGACTGCAGAGAACAATGAACTTGTTAGTTAACAGAATTAACAGCGCGTTGTTTAAGCATAATGACAGCAATAAAACAGGAGATGTGAAGTTGATACAGTCACAACTGAATCATAATGGATGAGATATTTACGGCAAAGCTGTTAAAACATTGAATAAAATATGGGGAGAGCAAAAGCAGATGTGATTTTATTCTTCAGAGCTGAAGCTTGTAAAGTATGAGATAGCATGAGTAATAATCACAGGTTCTGGTTCACAATGCATTAATAAATATTGATATGGTGCCAGTGCTGAAACTTTCCAGATACCAAAATAAAGTGAGAAAGCATACTGCTGCATTATGGATTGCTAAGTTTAAATAGTGAGGCACACATGGCAGCGCCTCCATTGTGCTGTGCCAGCCCCCAGCCCATCTCTCACCCCTCTGTGTTTGGGATGAACAAACCCTGCAGGGCCAGGGCAGGCTCTGGGCAGGCTCTGGGGCTCCTTCTGTGCACAATTCCCCACCAGCTCTGTCCTCTCTGGGCTCCTCCCACGCTGGATCCCAGGGAAAAGTGAGGGCTGCCCTGGCAGGGACATTCCAGCTCAGCCAAATCCCCTCTGTCACCCTCACATTTTCTGAAAAATCTCCTTGCACAGGATTTTCTCCTGGGAAGCTTCTCAGAGAAAAACGAAAACAATAATTATCTGTTTGCTTCTCCTGTGTTTTGCTGCTTTGGAATGTGTTTGGACATTGTTTACCAACTGGTCGTTATTTGATTGGTTTCATGGGAATTATTTTAACTTAATGACCAATCATGGTCAGGCTGAGTCAGGACTCTGGAAGCAGTCACAAGTTTTCATTGTTATCTTTTTAGCCTTCTGTCTGTATCCTTTCTGTATTCTTTAGTATAGTTTATTCTTTATATAGTATAGTATATTCTTTAATATAATGTAGATCATAAAACAATAAATCAGTGTTCTGAGAACATGGTGCCAGGTTCATCATTCCTTCCTGCCACGGGGCACCCCACAAATCCACCTCCCCTCCTTCCAGGATGCTCCAGAGCTGTGCTGACACCCTCCTCTTCCTCCTCGGGATGGGTTTTGGCTGGGATGCTGCTCCAGCCTGAGCAGACACGGATTTGTGGCTGCACTTTCACCCACGAGCTGAGGTGGTGTAAAACCAGCACAAAGCTAAATGAGAAATAAAGGATGACAGTGAACCTGACTCAGCTGCCTCCCACCTCCCAGACACATCCCGACACGCCAGCTGGGCCTGTTTGCACACACGGAGCCCTGCACAAGCCTGCACAGCCCTGCTGGGAGCTTTCCCTGCGAGCCGTGAGTCAGCCCCAGTGACTCCTCTGCAGGGCTGGGCACAGCCAGCAGCACAATTCCAGAATTCTCCCCAGCACAGCTGCCTGCTCACCTGCCCTGGGGCCGGGAACCCTGACAAACGTGCTGCAGCTCATTCCCCTCCCAGGGCATCACCTCTGCACTGCTTCCCTCCAGCTCCCAGCCAGGACAAGGAGCTCTGCAATTCCTCCCCCCTGAGCAGTGCATGGCGAGCAGTCACTGCTGTGTGTGCCATCATCATCTCTGTGAGATCACATAATTACACATGGTCTGATTAATATTCCAGAAATTTCCAGCCTAAACTCCTGGGAAAGAGGAAAAAAATTCATATATATATATATATATATATATACACACACACACACACACATATATATATATATATATACATATACACACATATATATATACATATATATACGCACATATACATATATATACACACATATATACATATATAAATTAATATATATTTTATAAATATATATAGTATATAATTCATATTTATAAATATATAATATATTAAATAAATATATATTTATAAAAATAAAATTTTATATTTTATTATATCTTATATATTATATACATGAATATATTTAATATTTATAAATATATAATATATATAATATTATATATATTTATAAATATATATATCTCCATCCATTCTTTCCCACAGTGGATATAATTTCCCTGTGACTCACTACTATATACTGTTTCTCATTAATCATCAATTTAAATCTCAAAAGAAAGGAATGATAACACGAAACCTCACTTCCCTGAATTAAAATCTCTCTCGGAGGGTTTGCTCCCTGTGTCTGCACTCCAATGTCTCACCTGGAGCCCTGCTCTCACCCTGGACATCCTGCACTGCAAACCAGACCAGAGCTCAGGGTTTGCCCCCAGTCCCCGCACTCCAATGTCTCACCAGAGCCGGAGAACCCAGGGGCACATACTGGGCGCTTGGTGTTTGTGTGGGAGCAGCTTCGGAACCCCAAACCCGCCCCGAAAACACCCCAGGGCTTTGCCCAGACCCTCCCCGAGGCTCTGCACATCTTCAGAGCCATTATCCAGCAGCCTGACCCACATCTCTGGGGAATCGATGCCGTTATCGACATTAAACCTCAGCAGCTGATTTGGGTTCCCGTGACAGATGGGCTGCTGTCCACCAGGAACTGAACTGCAACCACTAAACTCATTCCGCCGGGGTCTCGGCTCCGAATGGAGCATTAGGGATAAACGGGCAGCGCTTTAATGGTCATTTCACACTTCATCATCAGCCCATTCATTCCCTGCACGCCCCACTTAGGGCTCCCATCCCCTTCCCTCAAACAGATCAGAGCGAAAAGGAATGTGACAAAACAAATGTCGAGGGAAGCAACCTTTGCTTGCTGTTGGTGGGTGTTTCCCCCTGTAACGAAATGGCGAATTGTCCCATTATCCCCATTTGCTGCGAAATGTGGATGCGCAGGACCCCGGGAGCAGGCAGCGAGCAGTGCCACAGTCAGCTCTGTTTTACATAGTGACACGCATTTTAACACGGAAAAGGTCAGAGATGGAAACAGCACAGCTTGTTGCTGTGACAGCAGACATTTAACAGAAAGACTTCTGGACACACTACAGTTTAAAATAATTTAGTAAAATAATTGCCATGATTGATTTTTTAGGTCCCCGGGTTCATACCACACACTTTTGCGTGACAACTCCCTTCAGCGCTGTTTTTTCTTTCTTCTGTTTTTTTTTTTCCTCTCTCCAGCAATGACAAGAAATGCATTTCAAATAAGTTCTGGGACGTTGTCAAAGTTTGCTCAGATTCACAAACTCCACCAGCGGCTGGGCAGGAGCAGAGCTGCGCCAGCCCTGTGCCCAGCCAGGCGCCAGGAATCAACTGGGTAAATCGCATTTGGGGGAAATCAGCCCAGTGTGTCCTGCCTTGCTGCAAACATTGCCAAAGCCGCGGCCACACCAGCCTGCACAGCACATCTGCCCCAGAATAATCAGGAATTTGGTGCAAATAAAGGCCAGGAGGTGTCCTGTGTTTGGGGGGAAAGGGAATGGGAGATGTCAGAAATAAGCAAAGCTGATCAACTTCAGAGAAGCACAAAGTCCATCCCGTGAAATCCCACACAGCCCTGGGTGCACCCGCTAAAGTGAATTTGGAGTACCTATAAAATTAAACACCTCGTGGTTTAAATTCTGAATTTGCCCCACAGTCCGGGGAGGAAAACAGAGGGGCCTGAAGGGAACCTCAGAGCTCTGGTGAGCCAAGATCTGCTGGGCTTTGTGGAGAGATTTGGTACAACCCAGCAGGAGCCCCTGAACTCACGGAAGGGAATATTACAAGATTCATTAAACAGGGAATCAGAAATCCAAACTCAGGCCACAGCAGAGGCCTGCAGCAGAAAGAAAGCAGAAGGGATTTTGCTTTCATTTTTAAGTATAAGAACTCTATTTTTAAAAAATAAAATCACTATTCTGATCTCCACTCTGGACCTGGACCTGTGAAATTGGATGTTTTACTTAGATATAATTTTCATCAATAATAATTCAGCAAAATTCCAAGTAGGTGTTCCACCTGGGCTGCACAGCACCCATCTCACAGCTAAATCTGAATTTATTCCCTTCCAAGACACCACTCAGCCCATTTGTGGTGCCATTGCTGGTGCAAACCACTCCTGATATGAAATGTAATACTTAAATACACACTGCAGCTTTGACTTCTCTCTCATTCTCAGTATACTTAATTCTGACAGCTCTAAACAAATGTCAAACTTGCTTTCAATTTCCTCCCTCCTCCTCCCCACACTTTGTGCTGGTGCATTGCTAACAGAATTAAAACTTGAAAATAGCCTTAGGCTTTCCAACCACTCCGGAGCAGGATCGGAGCCTTTTGTCTATTTCAGAATAAAAACTCAAAGATAGTAATTTTGCCATATTTTTAAATAATAAACCAACAAATGTTCATAGCTAAAATGGGCTGTAAAATGCAAAGAACAACAAAAAAAATCAAAAAAACCCACCAAGAAAAATGGATACCATATTGCAAAGGAAAAAGAGTTAGATTGTCATGAATCTGAAAGGAAATCAATAGGACAACTTTGGAGACCCATTTCAATCTGTTGTTGACATTGTTTTCTGGTAGTAATTTTCTCAAAATGTTAACAGTATTGAGTTTGCTTATTGATTCTATTATTTTTGACCTTGCATTAGTGTGGGCTAATCTTACATGCCATAAAATTTCCTTTCACAGCTAAAATTATTGTAGGGCTCTGGGGGAAAGTTACAATCAGGTCACAGCCCCCTCAGGATTCTGGTGAGCAGATAACTGGCAATAATGAGTTATTTTGCCTTCCCAGGTACCTTTCTGTTGTTTCTCACAGACTTTAGGCAGTGCTGTCATGGAAGGGATGGGAATATTGGCCAAAATCCCAATAAACTGAGGGTCTCCCGTGCCTGGAGGTGTGGCTGCAGAGCTCATGGCATCACCAGCTGCTGCAGCGTTTCTGATTCAGCAGCACAGAGATGCCCTCCTCTCCATAACAGCAAAACCCACAACATAAAGAGGCTGAGATTACCCTCACTATATAAATTTATGCCGCGTATTCTCATCCCCACACCTGTGAGACCTCACTCTCATTCCCTCCTCCTCAAGCATTAATTACAGCGCCTTTATTTTTCCTCAGGATTCCTGTATTAAGTGCTCAGAAGGGGCAGTGCTAAATTAATCAGCAGCTGCTCCATGGTTCAATAGTTTAGCAGCTTCCCAGCACTTGAACATTTCTCACAAGACAAAGCCATTTGTTCCAGGGAGGATCTTTGTGCCTCCTGACTCTCTGAATCCTCCTGGGCACAGGCAGGGAACTCTCAACTTCCAAGCAGCACACAAAACGCTGAACTGGACCCGTGCCTTCACTAAAAATCCCGTTTTGCGAGCCAGCCCCACGCAGTTTTGGGGTTAAACTGTGATTTTCCCAGCACCACAAATAGCCTGACATTTTGAGTTCCTCAGCTCCAGCAGGCACTCAAACAGCCCCCAGCCAGGCTGGCATCAAAGGCAGATATTTTGGGTTGTGCAGCCTCAGAAAGGTCTAGACAGAGGCAGATGTTGCTCATGAAAGGAGTTTGAGCAGCAGCAGCGCCGGGCTGGGTGCCCTGCTGCAGGAGAAACCCAGGGAGGTTTGTCTTGGAGCTTTTAGCCTGCAGCTCCTTTCCGAAGGTGTGGATTTCCCTGGAAACAGCACAGCTCCACTAAAAGTCACAGGTGCCCTGCAGCTCCGCGTAGAACATCACCTCAAATTTCACTTAATAGCAGGCTCGGAACTTGAGACAAATTATTTATTACAATGGGCGATATTTTTTTGTCTGTTTTTCCCTCATGGTCATCTCAAGTGCTGAAAGGGCTCAATAAAAATTAAAAATGATAGCAGCTTACCCTGTTCTGCTGATGAAGAGTTTTTCTTTGAACCATCTCTAAAGCTGATATACGGTTCCAAGCAAGCCTTCCATGCAATCCTAAAATAAACCAAGGAGCATTTCAGCCCAGTTTATCCCTGATTTTGGGTTTAGTTTTGATGCCCAAACCTGCCAGCAGCAATCACTATGGGAACACAGACCTGAGAGAGCGCAGAAAGGCAGGAATTAGGGCTAGACAGAATAAAATTACAGATTTTTTGTACAAGCAGGGTTTGGAAAGTTCATCAAGAGAAATGTCAAAAAAATCTGAGCAGAGAAAGAATTTTCAGTTTTTAGTAGACAGCTGGGGAAATTCTGAAAGATTCACCCTCCTGCTCTGCATTCTGATCAGGAAAAACATCCCCAAAATCTTTGTTCTAAAAAGAGTCCTGAGACACAAACACACAAATCAGGTAAAAGGGTAGGGAGTGTATTTATGAGTAAGAGTTGTAACTTTAAAATAAATTCAAAGTAAATTTCAAAACAGGATGAGAACTCTGTTAAAAAATCAATTTCAACCCAGAGTTTTCTTAGAAAGCTGTAGTTCCTTTTCCTCCACAAATAAGATTAGCGGGCGCACACTTGTTGAACGCTTGGGTTTTACTGGATCAGTATTTCCCCACTGTAAAGAATTTCACTGCAATAATGCCACAAAATATTTCTTTACTAAATCAGATGGGCTAAATTTAATTTTGCCTTCATGAAAACTGTGGGTTTTTTTAGATTACCAAGAGCAGTTACACTTTTTGTTCTTTACTTTAAACAACTGTAAAAGACACTTCATTAACTATAAGAAGAGAGCAAGGAGTCACAAAATGAAGAATTCTTTCACTCAAGGTCTGTGCTGTCCCCAGAATTTGAGGGAACAGATTTCACCCATCGAGCTGGGAATGCCCTGAGCACCCCAGCACAGTCCTTCAGCCCACTGAGAAAATACTGGAGCACTTACTTAAATATTATCCAGGTTGTCTAATCTGTGTTGTCTACTTCTGCTGTTATTGCATTTTTGTGGTATTGGAGACAGAACAAAGGAAGGAGAAGTTGGAGAAGATTTAAAGAAGCATGAAGCCAAAATAACTTACAAGACTGGAATGATTTTTTTGTTTTTTAACCTCAAGGGGGAAAAGCATTTTCCAAGACCTAATTTGATAAACAATCAGTTTTGTTTCTCTGCAGCCCAGTTTAAAGGAATTCAAGAAACCAAAATAGAGATTTTTTTTCCCTATTAAAATGACCCAGGCATGAGCATATTTTGATTTTTGTTGCAGGAACCCTCTCAGACTCAGACACAAAGGTGAGACAAGGAACCTCCAGGGGCTCTCACAGGCAGGAACAGCCCTCACCTGTGGCTGCTAGCAGAGAATTGGAGAGAATTCAGACGCTCAGCAGTTTTACAGAGCCCACGGAGTCTGAGGAGAAGCTGACACAATTCAGCGCACGAGTCTCCCTTGAGATATGAGGATCCTGCTTGTCCCTGGCAGTGCAAATGCATCCTAAAGAGGGCATAAATCCCACTCAGGAATGGCCAAAAAGTCCCCAAAAAACAACAGTGAACAGTCCTGAAGCCTCAGTTTATGGCTTTCAGGGCATTTCTCCTTTCCATCACACAGGGATGGACTCAGGGTGTCCTCGAGGCACCAGAGTGACAACATCCCACCAGCTCACAGCAGATCCTGCAGCCCTCTGGCTCCCTTTCCTTGGGGATTTTGTTTGTCTGTTGCAGGGTTTATTTATTTATTTATTTATTTATTTATTTAAATTTATCTATTTTGTTTCCAGTCCAGCTATATTTAAGGATTATCCTGTGGGACACCAAACCCCAGCTCTCCCTTCTCCACAAACCTCCTGCACGAACTCTTAAGAAATCAGTCCCTGCTCTCTTCCTCCATCTTTCTGAAGTGATTTTCAGGTTGTGGAGCCCAGCTCCCATGGGTTTCAATCCATAGAGGATTTGCAAATTGAGCAAAGGAATGCTGGTCTATAACAGGTTCAACACCTGGGCTCTGCTCAGCACCCTCACACACCCCTGGATGAGGAACAATCCCACCTGGCAGTGCCAGTGCAGGAGCACAGTCACAGATTTGATAACTTGGGTCCATTTTCAGCACCTCACATACCCCTGAATGAGGAACCAGCCCACCTGGCAGTGCAGGAGCACAGTCACAGATTTGATAACTTGGGTCCATTTTCAGCACCTCACATACCCCTACATGAGGAACCAACCCACCTGGCAGTGCCAGTGCAGGAGCACAGTCACAGATTCAACACCTGGGCTCATTTTCTGCCTGTGCTCTCACATCAGGTGCTGGGGCAGTTCCAGCATCCCCACACACCTTCCTTTGCCTGCACACTCACCTCTGGTGTTCCTGGGAACAGCTCCTGACTCATTATTAACCTGACATTTCTCCCAATTCCCCCAGCCCCATTACTACCAAGCAGCTCTGCTGTGATAGACTGCTGATCCTCGTCTTCACGTTGATTAATCTCATTTTCACACGCAGCACCCTGATTTCCAGCATCTCCAGCCCAGGCTTTTCACCATGACTCATTTGCCAGACAGATTTTCCTGGCTGGAATCATCCCCAGCGTGGGAATGTGCTGGAGCAGTTTCAGGTACCGGGCCACATTTTGTGCAGTCACAAATGCATGTTGAGAGCCCCCAGGCTGTGGGGAATAAACTGGATCTGTCCCACAGCCTTTGCTTCCCTCTCTCTTGGGGTAGGAACGTGCCAATCATGCTTGGGCTTGATCCTTATCAGTGGAATTAAAATGCAATTTATTTTTTTGGATTAATTTGCAGATTAAACCGAGTCATTTTATTACACATATCTCGGACATCTAAAGTATTTAACATTACCAAGTTAGCTAAATAAATCTTTAATTTAGCATAATTAGATTTGTTTAAATTAAGAAATGCATCGATATTGGAAAATAGTTTCATATTCATTTAGAGCACTAAATTAGAACTTAAAATAACTTGTAGTTTTCCCTGCTTTCCCAGTGTACAGGTCACAAAATACATTTATGTGGCAGAGCACGTGCTCTTCCCCACACACCAGCCCAGAGATCACAACTTTTGCCTCCTTCTGGGGTTATTCTGTGGTTATTCCTGTGGTTATTCCTATTGTTATTTCTTGGTTTTTCTATGGGTTTTTTCTATGGTTATTTCTGTGGTTATTTCTATGGTTATTCTATGTTTATTTCTATTGGGTTTTTTTATGGTTATTCTATGGATATTTCTGCGGCTATTTCTATGGTTATTCTATGCTTATTTCTGTGGTTCTTTCATGATTATTTCTGTGAATATTTCTATGGATATTCTATGGTTATTTCATGGCTATTTCTATGCCTATTTCTATGGCGGTTCTGTGGTTATTTCATGGTTATTCTGTGGTTAATTCTATGGTTATTTCATGGTTATTCTGTGGTTACTTCTGTGGTTATTCCATGGTTATTTCTATGGTTATTCTACAGTTATTCTATGGTTATTTCCATGGTTATTCTATGGTTATTTCTATGGTTATTCTATGGTTATTTCCATGGTTATTCTATGGTTATTTCTATGGTTATTCTTCAGTTATTCTATGGTTATTTCCATGGTTATTTCATGGTTATTCTATGGTTATTTCCATGGTTATCCTATGGTTCTTTCATTATTATTTCTGTGGTTATTTTGCACTTATCCACCAGGGAAGGCTCAGCAGAGTTCAGGATTATGGAGATATTTTCAGCTGATCATTTTCCTGTCCCAACAGCATAGCCAAACCTCCCTCCTTCACCCACAGACCTGTGCCTGCCTCCAGCTGCATTTCCACCTGAGCCTGCATCACAATTCCCACCTTCTCTCCTGAATTCCTTTTGCTCTTCTAATGGTCAGTCCCTCGCTTTAGGAAATCTTCTCATCCGATGGCCCAGCTCTTAAAAACCTCACTTTACATCCCCATCCCATCAGTGCCTGCATTTTTCATGAACTTTGGCCGCATTTGGGCTCAAGGACAGCCCATTCTTTATTTCCACACGAGGAAATAAAGCCAAACATCCCAATTCCTGTGCTATTAACGTTCACTCCCATCAGCCCAAGGGCATCAAAACCAGCATTTTCACCTCAATCCCTGATTGTCCCTGCAGCCACCAGGCCACAGGGGACACTGAGCCTGGGGTGGCATTGCTGGGGCAGGACAGGTTTCTTGGGTAGCACCCTTAGTATAGCACTGAAGTTGCCTTAAATGTGGCTTTTTTCATAAAAAAATGTTTATATTTTTGAGGGGCAGTGACCAAGCAGCCCCAGATTCCCCAGTTCAGCCAGTTATTCACCAATAAAGCTCCTCTGAAGTGCCTCTGCAGCACTTTCAGCCCAAAAGGGACAGGGGCAGGTATCAAAGGGAACGAATCCCCCATTTCTGATAGCCCATAGGAGGGACTGACACAAACCCAGGCAGCTCCTTCTGCCACAGACACACAGGGCAGCACCCCCTGAGCTGGCCATAATCCCCTCTCCTGCACCAAATAAATTCACTTTTCACAGCACTGAAAGAGCACATGAGCCTCTCTCCCCTCGCTTTTCTCTGGGTGATATAAAATTCAGTGTTCAAGGTGCTCTTTCAAAAGTAGGTTACCTCCCGATGAAAATAAGAGTTCCTATTTGTGCTGACAATAGTGGATGCTGTTAGTGCTGCGCTGCCTGGATAAAAAATCCCACAAAACACCAAGAACAAAAGATCCCTTCCCTTCCTCACTAAAACTCCCTCTCTTGGGCTCAAGGACACCTTTCAGCACTTGCAGAAATCCCCCTCCCACCCGAACTGCAGAGCCACGCACTCATTTCACAGCAAGGCAGGGAAACTTTCTAAACTGCAAAGACTTCCAGCAGATTTAAAAAAAAAAATTTGGACATTTTTTCCCCCTGAAATAAAGCAAGCTGATTTTTTTTTTTTTTAATAAAGCAAGCTGATATTTTTTTTTAAGTAAAGCCGGTTGATTTTTTTTTAAATAAAACAAGCTGATTTTTTTGAAATAAAACAAGCTGATTTTTTTTTAATAAAGCAAGCTGATTTTTTTTAATAAAGCAAGCTAATTTTTTTTAAAAATAAAGCCAGTTAATTTTTTTTTAAATAAAGCAAGCTGATTTTTTTCAAATAAATCAAGCTGAATTTTTTTAAAATAAAGCAAGCTGATTTTTTTGAAATAAAGCTGATTTTTTTAAATAAAACAAGCTGATTTTTATTTATTTTTTTGAAATAAAGCTGATTTTTTTTAATAGAACAAGCTGATTTTTTTTCAAATAAAGATAGCTGAATAAAGCAAGCTGATTTCTTTTTTTTTATTTTTTTTTTTAAATAAAGCAAGCTGATTTTTTCCAGCAAAGCCCCATCTCCCGTGCGTGCCCCCGGAGCTGTAATTCCTGCGGTGCTCCCTGTAAGATCTCTAATCTTGGCAGGCAAGCACAAAAGCCGCTAATATAAATATTTGCAGCGCTCTCCTGCGCTGGAGAGCCCTGAGTGATGAGCTGTGCTGGGAGCTGCAGCCCCGGGTGCTGTTTCCAGCCTGCAGCAGGGATGCGCTGCCCTGACAGAGGGCACTGGGCACCCCGGGCTCCAGGGAGCCCTGCCCGGCCCGGCTGCTGCTCCTCACCAGGCTGGGCAGAGCAGGGGCACCACAGGGTGGGAGAGGCACAGAGCAAACCTGGGTCTGCAGAGGGATGGCAGATTTGCTGCAGTTATTGCGGCCTTATTACAGTGGGATATGAACGTCCGCGTCAGGAAATTTGTTATTGCAAAGCCACTTGCACAGCAAAGAGAGTTCTAGTTAGAGTTCTATTTCGAGTTCTATTTAGAGTTCCATTAGAGTTCTATTTAGAGTTCCATTTGGAGTTCTATCTGGAGCTGTGAGTGTCCTGTGCTGCACAAGGGGGTGTCTGTGCCACAAGGGACTCGTGGGGCATTATTCACCAGTGACACAAAGGCTCCTGGCTGCTGCTCCTGGGATAATAGAGATCTCTCTCGGGAGCAAAGTAAAGGGAGTGTGCAAGTTTAGGGGGCTGCCTTTGTGGTTTGGTTCGTTTCTTTAAAGAAAATTACTCTCAAAAATCTTCCAATCAAAATTACTCATTTATGTCTCCACGACTCTTCCTCCTGGTGTGGAAGGAGTGAAATTCTATCAAACCTTAAAACCAATAATAAATTAAATAAAAGCACCACATCAGCAGTACAATTTAGCTCCAAGAGTGGGCTGTTCCTGTCTGGTGCTCTGCACAAGTTTGGCAAGTGGCACGGGGCACTTGTGAGACAGAAATCAGAGTTTGTAAGTACAGCATGGATTTAAGCTCCTGCTTCTTCAGTGAGGCTCAGATTTCACAACTATCCCAAGACTGGGCTGGGTTTGAGCTATAACACACTATAAATCAACTGTCCTTGGCAAACCAAACAAGTTTCTTCTTTTCAGGAGATTTTGGCAAGTGGAGTGTGACTCTTAGGTGCCATTCTTGGAAGAGCAACATTGATTAAAGAGCAGGAAATAAAAATTTAGGGGGAAAAATTGATATTAAACAGACAACAAGCTGTACCTACACCTAGAGTGCCTAAATCCCTGACTCAGGAACTCCTCTCACTCCCATCCTGGTTTTGGTGGCTTTTGTTCCCTTAAGGATGCTTCAATGAGCCTGGCAGAGAGTGAAATGATGTGAATTATTTGTGAATGAGAGGTGGCCACACCTGGCCATGGTCTGCAGGAGTTTTGCACAAAAGGAAAGGTTGGACCCCAAAACTCAGTTTAGAAAAGTATCTCAGGGCTGCTTCTCGTTAAGACACAAGTGCACAATAAAATGGAATGCAGAAAATTAAATCTCCATGGTTTGTGGCGTTTTGCCATTTACCTTCAAGTTAAAAAAAATAAAAATAAAAGGCATGAGAAAATGCTAAAGAGAAGAAACTCAACCGAAGGACTGAGCAAAGAGCAGTGTGGGAGTAACAAAGGCCACAAACCAGCACAGCCCAGGCAGGGATCTGCAGCACAGCCCAGGCTCTGGGAGGCAGCACGGCCAGGGACAGTGGCACTGAATTCACCCAGTGACACTGAATTCACTCACCCAGTGGCACTGAATTCACCCAGTGGCACTGAATTCACTCAGCCAGTGACACTGAATTCTGCCAGTCAGTCATGGCACAGCAGTCCCAGGTGATGAGGACACCCCAAGTGTGCTCTTACCCCTGTTTTGCCCCCAGGAGTGGGACAGGAGATGTCCACACACAGCTCCAGGTGATGAGCACACCCCAAGTGTGTTTTTACCCCTGTTCTGCCCCCAGGAATGGGGACAGAGCAGTCCCCTCACAGCCCCAGGTGCTGAGCACCCCTCAGGTGTGCTCTGACCCCTGTTCTGCCCCCAGGAGTGGGACAGGAGCTGTCCCTCCCAGTCTGTCTGGGCTCTGGGTCCAGCCAACACTGGAGCAGGAGCTGGGAGCTGCCCCAGGCTCTGGAGGGCTCCAGGCACAGCTGATTTCCCTCACCATCAGCAAGGCGTGTTCTGATCAGACCCCACCGCTGCAATCTGCTCCAAAAGCCCAAAATAAGGTTCCAACAATTTTGTGCACATTGGCAGCCACGTATCCTCTACAAACATGATTTTCCACTCAGGTCATAATGCCATCCTAAACTCCCAGCAAATTTTTGCAGCTAAGTTCTAAAGCCCTGAAAGAAGCATTTTATAATGGAAATGCTGATCCAAGCTTCAGCAGAGCAGCAAGAAGAGTGCCACACACCATAAAAATAAAAGTGAATCATAAAGCAGTTAAGGTTTGATTACTATAAAATACCTGGACTTGAGATTTTGATTCAGACTTGGGGTTTTTTTAATTACATCTCATGACCTAGAGATACTTTTTGGACAGATGGTGTCTGGGGAATTAGATCAAAGATGCTTTTTGTAACTTCAGAACACAGCACTAATGCGTTCCATGGTCTCCTTGAAGCATAAAGCACAAGACTTTGAAAGTTATTTGGTCTACTTGTAAATAACAGTGGGAAGTGCAGCCTGCAATTAAAGAGAAACTCCTTCCCTCAACCCCAGCCAACCAAAATTGAGACTTCTAGGGGTAAATCCAAAAAAAAGGGGAAAATAAAAAAAGCAGAAAAGAAAAAAGGAAAAGCCTCCCAAGATTTCAAAGATGCCTGGTAGGAATATTTCTTAATTGAGCCATGCTTTAGAGCTGCATGGAATTGTTCTTATTAAAAATTGAATAAGAACAGAGGAGAAGAACATGGGAGCTTTTGAGAGATTAGAGCTTTGGAAGATTTACTTAAAAGGTCTCTATTAGACTTCAGGGGCTCTCTCACACTGTAAAATCTCACCTCCACACAAAATAATCTGAAAAATTGGGGTTCCAGCCCCAGGGCCTTCAGCCAGGGCTTGGAACCCAAGGAAAGCCTTTTCTGCAGGACAGTGGCTTTGGTTGCCAAAGAACCATCATGTTGTTCCTCAGCTTGGCAGGTTCATTTTCAACCCACACTTCTCCCTGAAACTTCTGATTTAACTCTTGAAAAGCCATCCCAGTTCCCTGTTTCCCACCCCATTTTTTGGGTGGGATCCATTGAGGAGATCCTTTAATAAATTAATTTATTCTTTAACCGTGTCCAGCCTCTGTTCTAGGCCAGCCTTCCCAAGGCACCAGCTCACTTTGGGGTTTCACAAATGAAACACTTCCACGGTCTGATGCTGATCTTTGCCCCTCTTGCCTCCCCAGCTCACAGAACACCTTCCCATGAGGGGTTTTTGTACCAAAATCCCCAATGCCACATTTCCAACCCATTCCCCTCTTTGCACAGTTAATTCTGACTCTCCAGAACTACCGGTGGGCAGAGGAAGCTCCAAAAAACCCCAAAATGCTGCTGAGTGTGATGTGAAAGCTGTGTGGCAATGAAAATGCTGCTAACAGGCTTGGTATGCACTAACATCAATTAAAGATTTACTGCTTTGCTTTATCTTGAATGGGGGCAGCTCGCATTATCAATCAGGAATCTGTGGGCTGCCAGGACAAAAAAATAAATAAAAATAAAGGAAAAGCAAGAATTATTTCTGTCAGGGAATTTGGAGCTCCCCAGGACCCTCTGAGCCGGCACAGCCACAGAGCCTGGGTGGCTCAGGAGGTCACAGCATCACTGCCCAGCCCAGATTTTGTTACCAAAATGCATTTTTGGGGCTCTGCAGTGCCGTGCACAAACCCAGCCTCTCTGAGAGCCTCCGCTGGGGGATTTTGCAGGGCTGGAGGGGCAGGGGGGACCCCTCCAGGTGCCTGCTCAGGGCTGGATTCGCTGCTCCAGCCTCAGAACCCCCCTGGAAACGCAGCAATGATTAAAAGCAGCTAAATGGGGATAAAGGGATGTTCCTGCCGTGCCCAGCCCTTCTGGGAACTCCTCACTCCTGCAGTCATTCCTGCTGGGAACAGCCCCAGAGCTGCTGCTCTGCCTGGACCTGCTGCAGGCGGAGCCGCGCAAGGAGCTGGAATGAACAATTTAATCTGGAAATTCAAGCTTTTTATTTAGGGTACATTTATCTCTAAACTATGGTTGGGTCTCGTTGTCTTTTCGTT
The DNA here is from genome assembly GCF_028018845.1 of Melospiza georgiana. NCBI lineage: Eukaryota > Metazoa > Chordata > Aves > Passeriformes > Passerellidae > Melospiza > Melospiza georgiana. The sequence goes on from NC_080446.1 coordinate 1,533,464, forward strand.
CATGGCAATGAATGCCCTGAATTTTAAATTAGGGGGGAAAAAAGGAATAATATATGAAATCATTAAAAGGTAGGAGGTGGTTAGTGATAAAAGGGAGATAAATTTAAAGAAGTTAGGAAAAACCTTATGGGATAATTCACCAAAGACACCAGGATGGGCTGCACAGAGAGAAATAAGAGCAGAGCCCACCAGCTGTACAAAAATCACTTTAAAGCAGTCTGAGCAACCTTTCAGCCAATGTGGATGAAATATAAACTTATGTGCAACAAAGTTACAGGGTTTTGCCTTAAAAAAAATAAAATCCTTAACCTGCTAAAAATCTGACTGTTAATCATTTTACCAATTCAGTAATTTCTAAAAGTCTCCCTAGGAATATTCTCCTGTCTTAGAACCTTAACATCCCTTCTAAAAACAACACCAATGCAAAGGGAATTTGATTTTTGTGAAGTGCTAAACTCTTCCTTAAAAGAACTGAGAAGGATTTTCAAGTTTCCAGCAGGGCTGAAAGTCACAGAATATTCAGCTGTGATTTCAACAGGAGAGCTCAACTCCTCAGTGTCAGCTTACACAAACCACTCCAAGGGTCCCTAATTCCTTGTACAGAACCAGAATAACTGGAAAATCTCATGTGCAGCTTCGTTTTCTCTTTCTTTAACTGGAGATTACAAAATTATGGAGAATTTACTGATAGTGGTCTGAAGAGTCACCAAAAAAGCCCAGATGTGGTACAAGATATAATTACAAAAAGAAGCAAAATTTTTTGAGGTAAACCTCTATTAACCCATATCATTATAGAGATTTCTCTCCTTTTTTGCCATTAAATTTTAAGTGTTGGCTAAAGAGAAACTCCTTAAAAAAAGAGAGTTTAAATTCCTTTAAAAAAGAAAACCGGACACAGAGATGGCAGACAATGAAAATTGCCAATTTTGGGGCAGTTATTCACGTAGGAACTCTCAGTTTAAATTTGGTTTAGCACATTTTCATTGGAGGGGCTCTGCTCACACCAACCTGTGCTCCCTGTCAGGGTCACCCCAGCTCGGGCACTGTTTGATTGTTTGCTGCGTGAGCCTCACACCACTGCCCCCCTGAACGCACTCCAGAGCAGGAATTTATCAACATTTTGTGTGAAACAGAGAAAACTCCAACGGGCACAGTCTGCAACTGCTGCTGCCATTCATTTTGATAAAACACCAGCCATGAATAATTAGTATTCATTTGCTCTAATTAAGGCATCTAGCTAATGGGAGCTGGATTTAGAAGGGGGTGGAGCAGAGTCCTGGGGTGGGGAGGGATTTCCATGGGCTGCAGCTCTGCTCAGGGCTCCAGACACTGGGGATGCTGCCTGGAGCAGAAACTCAGTGCTGGAAGAGCAGAGGCACAGATGAATAATAATAATAATAATAGTAATAATAATAGTAATAATAATAGTAATAACAATAGTAATAGTAATAATAATAATAATAATAATAGCAATAATAATAATAATAATAATAATAATAATAATAATAATAATAAATATTATTATATATTATTATATTATATATTATTATATTATATTATATTATATTAATAATAAGAATTATATTATTATTATTATTATTATTATTATTATTATTATTATTATTATTATTATTATTATTATTATTATTATTATTATTGCTGCAGATCAAGCACTTCTAAAGGGCTCAATCAGAAATCAGCTTTGCTGTGAGAATGGTTATGGATTCTGCTCTACACCAGGGCTACTTGGCTCAGCTATAAAATATCCATATCTCTGTATCAGTGATAGATGACCCGGGATAATAAAAGATCTTGACTTGCGTGTATGTTAACAATTAATGGGATGTATAATGTATCACACACTGTGTGTGGAAGGTAATAAAGAGGTGTAAATGAGAATTACACTGGTTAATTGGTGTCATTAATGGTTCTTTTGTTCTGCTAGAAAAGCGGTGTCTGCTTCTGGGGATGATGTTGGAAGGCTGAGACGAGTTAAGAATGCCAGCTCTGTCTGTCCTGCATGGATCCTGCTCAGAAATGCAGATCCCGTCTGGAGTGCCCGCAGAGCTCAGGCCTGCCCTGCCCAGCAGAGCCTCTGGAACCCTCTGGTACCCCTGGAGCTGCTCAGGAACAGCTCAGGAGCTGCTGTCCCTGTGCTCCTGCCCCCTCCTGATGCCCCTGCCCGTGCCAGCCCCATCCCCTGCAGCACCACCTGCTCATCTCTGCACCGAGGATGCTCAAAACCATCCTTCCCCCTCAATCTCTTTGGTTTTAAAATTCCCCCCATTTCCTTCCTGCCCTGCCCCAGAACAACCCTACCACAGCACCATTTCTCTGGGGCTGTTTGGTGATCCAGCTTCCCAGTGTTTGGGAAATCCAATCCTACAGCCCCCAGCCCCATTTCTCTGGGCTGTTTGGTGATCCAGCATTTGGGAAATCCAATCCTGCAGCCCCCAGCCCCATTTCTCTGGGGCTGTTTGGTGATCCAGCATTTGGGAAATCCAATCCTGCAGCCCCCAGCTGGCAGGCAGTGGTGTTTCATACAGGACTCCTGGAATATTCAGTGACTGAGAGGTTCAGCTGCAGGTGTTGGGAAGGGGAAGGGGAGGAGATGAATAATTTCTCTCTTCAGAAGGAAGCTGCTCCTTGGGGCCCAGAGGCTGTCCCATCAGAGGAAGGTGCTGCTGTCCCTCTGAGTGAGGACACAGCACTGCAGAGCCTGTGTGTGCCACAGGCACAGAGCCCAGAGGCAGGGCTGGCAGCTCGGAGCAGAGCCAGCTGCCATCCATCACCTCAAAGGTGAGCCCCACTAACCACGCTGAAAATATTTAGCAATTAGAGTAAAAGATCCCCTTTTAACGAGTGGCTTTTTAATCAGCGGTGCTGCTGTAAATCAGCAGTGCAGGCTGAGTGCCAGGGCTGAGAGCCCAGCTCTGGGTGCCAGGGCAGGGCTGGGCTGTGCCCAGGGCAGGGCTGGGCTGTGCTCTGGGGGTGTGGGCATGCAGAGCCCATGAGACCCCCGTGCCAAGCACACAGCTCTGGTTTCACAGCCCCACGGAGCTCCAGGATCCCCTCAGTGCCTGTGGGAGATGCCAGGGATGGGCTTGGCACAGCCAGGGCCCCAGGAAGGCTCTGAGCCCAGAGGGCAGCACAGGCACAGCTGAGCAGAGGGGCCTGGCATGCTCGGGCTGCTGAGGAACCACGGCCACAGCTGCTGGGACATGGGGTGGGCTCGGGGATGGGCACAGGGGTGGGCACAGGGATTGGCACAGGAGGGTGGCACAGGGATGGGACAGGGATGGGCACGGGGATGGGCATGGGGATGGATGGGCATGGGGATGGGACACAAGGATTGGCACAGAGATGGATGGATGCAGGGATGTGGCACAGGGATTGGCACAGGGATGGGACACAAGGACTGGCACAGGGATGGATGGATGCAGGGATGTGGCACAGGGATGGGCACAGGGATTGGCACAGGGATGGATGGATGGATGCAGGGATGTGGCACAGGGATGGGCACAGGGATTGGCACAGGGATGGATGGATGGATGCAGGGATGTGGCACAGGGATTGGCACAGGGATGGATACAAGGATGGGCACAGGGACTGGCACAGGGATTGGCATGGGGATGGATGGGCACAGGGACATGCCCTGCCCGCTCTGGTGGGTCCCCGTGGCCCTGCAGCAGTGCCAGCTGTGACACCGCGGGTGTGCAGGGCACACGCAGCTCCAGCCCGAGCTCAGCTCCAGCCTGACCAGCTCCCTGCCCAGCTGGGGCCTGGCACACCCTCAGGGCCGTGCTGGGGCCGTGCCAGGGCCACCCCTGGGCTGGGAACACCCAAACACTCAAGGACACCCCCAGAACCGAGGGCTGGGCTGGCCAAAGCTGCTCTGGGCACTGCTGCTAAACCCGAGCTCTTTAGAGGGTTAATGGCTTTCTGAAAAGCGGCCTTGCACTCTGGAAACTTCAGTTCAATTACCATCTTTAATAAATTAATTTAATAATGGTACAAGGAATGTCTGACTGGAGGCTGCATTCATCTCCAGCTAAATCCAGCTGCGGGTGCAGTGGGATGCCTGAGGAGCACCATGAACCCACAATAACACTCTCCCCTGCCCTGCTTTACTTCTTCCCAGAACCCCAAATCAGAGCAATCCCCCCTCTGGATAAAAAGTATGAATTTTTCCTTAGCATTCTCTCACACTACAGACATCTGTAGGATTTAAAAATTTCAGAGCATTTTGAGTACATCATTTCTCTTGAGCAAATTTGCATAACTGAAAGCAAACAGGCGATATAAAAATGCATTTGTGTGATCATCATTTTAAGGGGTTGACTAAAACCTTTTTAGGGAGACAATTAGAAATGCAGAGGGAGTGTGGCTGATTTATGTCTGTGACAGATTCACTGACTGCTGTCTTGGTGCATTCTGAGCTCTCCCTTCCCATCACCGACTGGTAAACACCCCCATTCAATATTTCCCTTTTGACCTGTACACTTATATTTCATTAGAATACATTACACACGGGCCAGTATCAGAGTAATTTATCCAAACTCTTGGGGCAGTTGGTTTGGAGAGTGGAAAGTTGCAGGAAGCCAGACAGAAATGAGTTAAAACTGCTCAGAACACAGTTGTGGTTTCTAAAAAAAAAAAAAATCAGAGGTGATTTAACAGTTAAGTATTCACCTAAAAGTTTTGCACATTTTTTTTGTATGATACAATAAAAGGAAGAGAACAAAACTCTTAACTGTGGAGGAGCCACCACAGCAGAGGAATTTTAAGTCATGCACTTTGCCTGCCCTTCCCTGGGATGGACTCTCTCCCCAGCTCTTTCCTGCTTTAACTGTTTCCAACAAGGAACTCAATTTTCTCCATTTACCTCCCTCCCACAGCTGCCCTCTTCGGGGAAGCACAGAATGAATTGGCTGTGTGTTTATGAATTATTTGGGTGCTTTTTCCCTGTCTCAAGCTGCCTCATGATGGGATTTCTCACCCATAACTAATTGCTCCACTGGTATAGACCAAGCCACTCCTTCCCAGCACCAACAGCAATGCAATTTGCTGGATTCAACACCTTTTATTTTTTGGAAAAATAAATTAAAAAGGCTTCTTGAGAGCATCCCTGAGTCCTGAAATGTGCGCTGCCTCCTCACAGAGGCGTCACCCCCTGTTCCCCTGCTGCTGCTGCAGGATGGAGCTGGCACCCACAGATGGAGTGGGCACCCAGAGATGCAGTGGGCACCCACAGATGGAATGGGCACCCAGAGATGGAGTGGGCACCCCTGCCGCAGACATCTCTTATGGAAAATCCTTTCCTTGGGATTTTTCCTCCCGAGAAGCTGAGAGGCCTCAGGAACAAAATGCAAACAATGATTATCTGCTGCTGTGGGATGCAACAGGTCCATCTGTGATTAGCTCATGTTGGTTTGTTTGTAATTAATGGCCAATCACAGTCAGCTGAAAGGTTTGAAAGTGAAGCTGAAAAGGTGCTCGGGAGAGGTTCACACATGATGGGGGCATTCCAAGGCATTTTGATCTCTGTGCAAAGGAATATTCCCACTAACAGCAGGAAGAATTGGATGCACAGCCCCAGAGGCAGAAGCACACATTTGCTTGCTGATAAATAATTCTTAAGCTCAGGAAATAAATTGATCAGCATTGTTTTCCCAGCCCCCAGACCCAGCAGACTTTATGAAGATGAGAGTGCTCTGACTGGGAAATAATTTCTGTTTCAGGAAGCTCATTTCTTTGAGGCAAAGAACCTGAAAGTTTATAATGCTCACCAGAAATGAGTAATAATTTATTACTTATGGATATGTCTGTGCTCTGAAGTATATGGGACATGGAATGAGATCCTGGACCTATTCAAGTTAATAACAGAACTGCCACCCTTTAAATGGGTGTTAGCCTCTGTAATTTACAGCCTAAGAGCAGATATTGGACCCTGGAAAAGTTTAATTTGAACTTCAGGGAAGAATCAGACTGTATCAGACTGGAAACCTCTCACTGATTGTAGGAACCACTCGAGTGAGTTGGAGCAGCTGCATTACAGCCCATCTCCAGAGATGCCAGGGAATAATATTTATCTAAACAATGGGTGCCACAGAACTGGAAAAGAAAGAAAGCCATGGCAAACCCAGACAATGTGGACAAGCAGCACAGAAAAAAAAAAAAAAAAAGATAAAGTAATTCAAAATCTTCAGTGTGATAGAAATCAGGTCCTTACTTATAGGAGCTCATGATTAAAAGGAAGAAAAGAGCTCCTGCCAGTGCCCTTTTAAGTGCACAAGCTTGCTGCACTGAGGAATACAGTCTGCTTGAAATTAGTATAAATCTCCCAGTGTATTAAAGCAGCAGCAGATGAGGGTAGCTATGGTAATTCTGGCACTTTATTAAACACCAGACAAATTGAAGAGTACATTTCCTGCTTTTTGAAAGAAATGAATGATATCTCCTGGCTGGGGAGGGAGCTGCCAGAGCTGCAGTGCATCCATCAGGGCATGCACCGGGGCTTGCCAGGGGAGGGCCCTGTAAGGACAAGGGGGCACCGCGTTTTTATCGCCAAAATTAATTTTATTGTGCGCTAACTAACCCTCTGCCCCCCTGGAACGGCACACAAATAAAGAGAAATGGCTGGGGAGGCTCGTCCCTGCTCTGCACTCGGGTTTGCAGCAGGGCTGAGCTCTGCACCGTGCCCCTGCCCAAACCCCAGCCTGGAAAACAGACCCAGAAAGAACTGGCATCTGATTGGGAAGAAAAGGACATTTCTATTTTGACCGTGTTTTATTTTTAACATAAACCATCTTGAAAAAAGTTTTATGATTTAGCATTTATGAATGACTAGATTTTAAGAGAATTGTAATATTTTTTTAGGGTATTTCAGCTCTATGAGTTATTTCTTGTAGATTCAGATAATGACATTATAAATCTTTCTGTGGAGGCAATTACTAAGGCAGAAATGGCCTATTCCCCATTGGCTTTTAGGCTCAGCTTACTGACATATTACAAGCAGGCTTACCATGGTCATTAAAAACTGATCTGGGATTTATTGTACCTCTTTAAACTCTCAGTACTTTGAAAAGTATTGAACAGAAAGGAATACAAGGTGAAGTTACAAAGGGATCCAACGAAGCAATCAGGGGAAAAATAGGCTTAATTTATCCCAGCAAGGCCCACCAGAAGCGCCACAAAAATATTTGAAATTGAGCTTTGAGTCCTTAATAGAGATCACTCCCACGAGCTATTAATCATATCAAATGGAAACACTTTGAACCCGAGGGTTTGGGAACAGGAGGGACAGCACCACGAGATTACAGGGCAGAAAACAAAGCCAAGGCTTTAAGTCTGCCAATAATAACAAAATAGCTGCCCGGTGCAGCAGACGAGAATGAAAAAAATCCAGCTGCAGCAGCTTTTCCTGCCTGGATGCAGCGAGCTGCAGTGCAAGCAGGGGTGCCCTCGGTGCTCTGAGCACAGCACGGGGAGCTGGGAGCACAGCACAGGAGCAGCAGCAGCCCCTGGGCAGGGCAGGGCTCGGGGAGCCACCCCAGGCACAGCAGAGCAGCCCCAGAGCCCCCGAGCAGGACTGGCGAGGCGCAGCTCAGTGGCCCCTTTCTGTTCTGTTCCTGAGAGGCCTCAGGAACAAAATGCAAACAATGGTTATCTGCTGCTGCTGTGGGATGCAACAGGTGCATCTGGGATTGGGCTCATGTGGCTGTTTGTAATTAATGGCCAATCACAGTCAGCTGGCTCAGACTCTCTGTCCGAGACACAAACCTTCGTTATCATTCCTTCCTATTCTATTCTTAGCCAGCCTTCTGCTGAAACCTTTTCTTCTATTCCTTTAGTATAGTTTTAATAGAATATATATCATAAAATAATAAATCAGCCTTCTGAACATGGAGTTAGATCCTCGTCCCTTCCCCAGTCCAAGAACCCCTGTGAGCACGGTCACCCTGGGGTTCTGGGACACCCCTGATGCCCCTTCCTCTCCTCTCCCATCCCTTGGGGGTTGTTTTTCCCCTGGGATGAGCTCAGGGAGCTGTGGTGGGCTCTGTGTCCCCTCTGGTTTAGGCACAAAGCCCCCCAAGGGTCAGAGATGCCTCCACAGCTTTCCAAAATACCCCTGCATGAGAGAGAAAAGAACAAATCTCCAGTTCTACCAACAATTCTCTATTGACAGACCAGAATTACCTGCAAAAAAAGCACCATGCCTTTGGTTTTAATTCTCAGAAATAATGGCAATTTGGTTATCTTTCAATCTGTGAATGGGCATCAGCTTTGTAATGGATGGTGGTTCAGGACCTTGCTGAAAACCTCACTAGAGATGTCTGAGAGCTGTTGATCTGAGAACTAAATGTCATTTCTGCTTTGTAAGGCATCAGAAGCTTCCTCCAGATGATTCTGACAGACACAACATATCTGGATGTTGTACAATATGCTAGGTTGGTCAACACTCGTTTTAAAGGATATGTTTTAACATAATATTAATTTCCAAGCTGAAACCAAATTACTACAGGTAGTCTAAAAGCACAGCCTTTTTGTCAAGTTTGCATTTTCCAGAGAGATTTGTCACTCTAAAATTCTCTTTACTTTTCCCCAGGAATAAACTGAACTGTATTTGAAAATAATGGCTTTAATTATAATTGGCATATCTGAGCCTACAGCTAGTGCCAGTCACTTTACTAAGTGACATTACTTATGACACTGGCAAGATCAGAGTCTTTTATCACTTTTTTTTTTTAATTATTAATAGGAGACAAATTTCCAACCTTCTCTAATATCTGATTATCTCTGGATAACTGGAAACGGGTGAGGATAGAAGATCACATCCAGAACTGGGGCCCCACCAGTAATCCCCCAAAATCCCTGGTATTCAGAGTGCAGGAACGTCTCCAGATGAGCAGAAACCCAAAGATTTACATCCTCTTGGACTAAAGTGGCTGTCACGATATGCTGTGTACAAATCAGGGGTGGGGAAACTCTGCCCCAGGAGTGGACACAGCCCACGACCTCAACTCGTATTTTTGGGGTCTGTTGGCACCCAGGGCACCAGAAGTGCCTGAGGAATCCATCCATCCATCCATCCATCCATCCATCCATCCATCCATCCATCCATCCATCCATCCATCATCTATCCATCATCCATCCATCCATCATCCATCCATCCATCCATCCATCCATCCATCCATCCATCCATCCATCCATCATCTATCCATCCATCCATCCATCCATCATCCATCCATCCATCCATCCATCCATCATCCATCCATCCATCCATCCATCCATCCATCATCCATCCATCCATCCATCATCCATCCATCCATCATCCATCCATCCATCCATCCATCCATCCATCATCCATCCATCCATCCATCATCCATCATCCATCCATCCATCCATCCATCATCCATCCATCCATCCATCCATCCATCATCCATCCATCCATCCATCCATCCATCCATCCATCCATCATCCATCCATCCATCCATCATCCATCCATCCATCATCCATCCATCCATCCATCCATCCATCCATCCATCATCCATCCATCCATCATCCATCATCCATCCATCCATCCATCCATCCATCCATCCATCCATCCATCCATCCATCCATCCATCCATCCATCGTTATTTTTAAATGTATTTTCCATGAACTCCAGAAGCATTGCTCAGAACTGCCTTACAAAAGTTGGAAAACTGATCAACACTGATCCCACTTTTCCACAGTCAGGTGGGCTGCAATGCACAGAAGTCAAAGCTCAGAAGTAAAGCTCCAAACACACAGATTAAGTCAGAGAAAGAAAACACAATTCTTTCATGTTTTCCTTTGCTTTGCCCACACATATAGCCAGCAACATCTTCCCTCACAGGCAGCTGATGTCAAGACTCAACTGAAACATTCCTAGGGTCATTCCTTAGTGCATGCAAGCAGATTTCCAAAATTGTGAACAATAATTAACCATTTGGGATTTGGAAATATCAGAGTAAAAAGTCTCTAAATAGGCTTCCTTTTCCTACAGAGTGAGCTGAAGCACCCATGGGTTTTAGTGTAAACTCCCACAGATTTCCAGGCCATCCCAAAGAGTCCTGGCACTTAAGCCGATTCCCAATCTAATGGGAATTAAATTAAATTCCCAATTACAGTTCTGAGGTGTCAACTGCCACCTCCTCAGCCAAGCAGTGACCCCTGGGAGTCCCTCCAAGCTGAGTAATTCCAGCAGCACGTGGGCACTGCTGCTCCTGGCGCTCAGGATGCCATTCAGCAGCTCCAGACGAGCTCTGCAGCAGGCAGGAGCTGGAGGAATGCAATTTAAAACACATTTTCCTCGCAGATAATGCGATGTGTGCCTGTCCCAGGAGGGGCACTCGTGGCCTATGCCAGTCACAGCCCTTGTTTATAGGTGCTGCTGCAATGAATGAAACCTGCTGCTCCGGAGTGAGGGATTTTTGTGATGCAATAACCGAAGCAGCCATCACAGAAAATTAGGTCCCTGTATGATTCTGCATGAAAACAACTTGAGGATTCTGTCTGAACTAAGTGATTTACAGCAGAGAAATATTTCTCCCTGCTACTCAGAGGGCCCAAATTGAATCTTGGCTGGAGCAGCTGCAGTTCTGAAGGACTGCTCTGTGTCAGTCCATCCTGACAGCAGCTGAGCTGGGAGAAAGCAGCAATTCTGATCCTGCCCTTCTCCTGCAGATTGGCACAAGCACTGCTGAATGCATTTCCAAGCCTAGAACCAATCTGCAACCTTTGTGCCAGAACCTCAGGGGAACTGCTGAGGAAACAGCAGATTGTGAGTAAAGATGCTGAAAACACAGGAGAGAGCTCCTGGGGTTCCTAAAGGAGCAGGTGGGGCAGAGTTTACCTGTCCCTGGTGGAATGAACCTCCCTGAATCACCCAACCAAACACATCAGGTGCACAAACCATTGTGGAGAAATGGGAGACTCAACCTGCAAAGGTCATGCGGGATTCTGAGCCTTCAGGCAAGGTCCAAGGAACAGAGTAGGAAAATTCAAGATACAAACAGAAATAAATGGCAGCCAAAAAGCTGCCTCTGACTAACTCATAGGGAAGCCCAAGTGAAGTTGGTTTGCACAAGCTTTTCAATTTGCTTCAACTCCCCAAACTCCACCATCGCTGGCATCAGTCTGGAATCAGGTTCTGCCCCAACAATACCTTGGCTATTCCTGCATTTGCATCCCTCAGGCATCTCTAGCATTGTCATAATTCTATGTAGGTGCGGGCCCAATGGTCTGGCACAGATTTTAGATGAGAAGGGTTCATCAGCACAGCTCATTGTTTCTGGGCAAGGAAGCTCCCTGTGCCCCTGGGGTGCTGTCTGCCCTGACCTTCTCTTTTTATCCATTTTGCTGCTGCCCACAGCACCTCTGGAACAGGCACCTGCCTCCAGTTTTCACCAAGACAAACAACAAAAAACAGCAGAAATGCTCATCTCTCTCAGTGCTCAGGACCACCACTGCCCAAACTGGCATTCAGGATTAGAATCCTCTAAAAACACAATCCCAGCTGCAGGCACAGAGGAGCAGGAGGATGTAGGGCAGAAGTAACACCCAGCTGAGGCTGCTGCATGGAGCATTTTCTCTGTGGCCCCAGTTCATTAGAGAGAAAGCAGTGATTTAAACTACCTAGCTAACCTCTTCCAGAGCTGTAGTTTATAATCATAAATCAGGCATGTGACTACCTGGAGGCGCTGGGAGTTTGCTGTTACACTGCCTCGCAGAGCTGGGAGGGAAGGAAAGTTCCTATTATTGGATCATGCAGTAGACATTGGTGCTTGAAATTTCCACTTACACTACATTAGCTCGAGGCAGTTCATTTGCTAAAATAAAAGAAACAAAGTGTAAAATATTCACTGACTTGCTCAACAAAGCAATCAAGGAAAGGGAGAAAGAGAGAGAGGGCGAGAGGAGGGAGTGTGATCCCCCTCCCTGCTATCACACTGTTGATAAATACCATTAATGTTTAAAATTATCTCCCCCGTTCGATTTAAATTTAAAAGTATTAGTGGCATTATCAGTCTGTCTATCCATCTCCCTTTATTTTGTCTGTCTCCTACTCCTATTTTGTGTGAAATTTCAAGAGATGAATCCCATTTTCTATTAATTCAATGGCTGTCACCTTGCATTGCATCATGTAACCCAGATCACAACAATGAAATCTAAGGGCTTAAATTAATAATATTGCAACACATCACTTTGGAAAGCGTCCTGCTCATCCTCTGCAGCCAGCTCAGGTGCTCTGCAGACCTGGGATTGCACCTGTGCAGATGCAAACAATCCATAATTGGTGACTGAATCCTCTGACTGGCTGCTGGACGGCCCTGCTTTAATGGGGTGTTGAGGTTTAACAAGATGTTTTTGCTTAAAAAATAAAATAGTTGGGAAAAAGCTTGGGGGGAATAGGAGATCTGTGTTCTCTGAGTGGCATTTTCCACACCTACAAATATATGCTGACAGGTAACTCTATTGCATTACAATTGCCTTACACACAATGTCAGCTGAAGCTACATGGGAAGTCAGCATCTGGGAGCACCTCTGCATCCTGGAACAGCTCAGAGATCTGCTTAACTATTACAAGTTCAGCTGTAATTTCATTAGAGCCACTCACTCTTAAACAGGAAAGGCAAAAACAAATTAAAAAAAAAAAAGTCAAGATTATGTGCAAGTAAATCATCAGAACCACTACAAATTCAGGAAGGAATAAAACATTCTGCCTAAAGGAAAATACACCAGATCAAAACTACATCCTCTGCAACATTTACTGCTGCTATTCAGGCATGTCTCCTATTATGTTTTGTCATGTAGAGACAAATCCACTAGCAAGGATCCACACTTTTAGTTCACATTTCCTAAGAGAAAGGATAAAAAAAGAAATATGACCAAGAGTCCTTCGGTGGCCAGGCTGAACTATCAGAAACAGATGCTGAGCTGGGAGTGCCCAGCTTGTTCTCCCCTTGCCTGGGAGGAGCTGCAGGAATATCCTTTGTGCCCTGGCAAACAGCTGAAGGGAGGCCTTGGTAAGCAGGTAAGGGATGAGAGGGGATTCATTAGGTAGCTGCTAATCACCAAATAAGTTCCAGCCCAACCTGCTGAGTGTAAATGCAAATTTCCCACCTTTGGAGCTGCCTGGCTGTACAGCTATTGATTTATGTTTGAATGGGAGTTCAAAAATAAAGTTGTCTTTTGAAGCCTCGCCATCCGAGCGCGGCTCCTTTGTCCAGGTGTCTTGGGGATCTCTCGCTGCAATTTTGATCTTTGTGTTCCAAAAGCCTTGGAGAGTCAATCCAGGTAACTTAAAAGTGAGATATAATCAGAAAGGATTTGGAAATAAAGTCTTTGCCTTGTCACATTAATGCGGCCCTATCAAGTGGCAGTTTATCAAGAGGCAGCTCACAAGGCTTTAATGAGCATGCTGCCTGTTCTTGTACAATACTAATTAATCCCATTTTTTCACACTGGTGTGATTGCTTCATGAAACCCGCATTGTTTTATGCTCAGCAGCAGAGCGGGCTCTCACTGATTAAATCTCCTTCCCAGAGCTGGAGCCTGACAACTGAATTATACCTTGCTCAAAATAATAATGGGTATCAGCTAATAAATACGGTTTAACACACACAAAACTATGCAGCCAAAATCACACCACAAAATAGGAGTTTGACTTATAGGCACAGCAGTGTTTCATTAAACATCTGTATTATAATTCACTGGTTTTCCAACTGATGTAATAACTTAATTGATGAGAACAAAGACAAGCTTATTTATTCACCCAATTGCTTGCTCCTTGACTAACGTTTTTCCTTGGCGTTATTGTGGAAATAAATATGCAATATTCTTTTTATAGAAGTCTAATTTAGGCCCTTTTTTTCCCCTATTGAGAAGTCAACATCACAATCTGTTTCTGACAAGTTCTTGCTGCAGTGAAGCAAACGGCATTATGATAAGACAGCAGCGTGTTGTTTACCCTAATGTTCAGACATTCCAGCAAAGGTGAGAGAGGTGTGATGCTTCAGGCAGTTAATAATGAATAATTGTCTGCAAATTTACATTACAGGGTTCAAAAAGCTTGTTTTCTCTCTTTTCCCTTCCCCTCATGATTTAAAGCTGCTTCCACCTCAGCCAGGAAGGGAGAGCTGCAAAGTACTAATGAGAACAGCAGCACTCCTCTCTGCAAGACCAAATCAAATTAGGGATGGCACAGATAGGAAATAATTTGGGCAAAATAAGAAATATTTATTTCCCCAGCTGACAAATAGAACAAATTTTGATTTTTTTCCCCCCTCTCTTTTACGTGTGGCAGAATAAGGTGGTCAAAACTTAAAGTCTCATTTTGCTTAAGAAGCTCTGAAAAGAGACTTCACCACTTAGGAGTTGCTTCCAGAAGTGCTCCCCACTGTCAATAAAGAAGAGAAGCCATCATTAACCTTGGATTTAATATAGATTTATATATGGAGCTTTGGATGCCCTGGGAGAAACTGTTTATTATTTATCTCTCACTTGTAAGAGTGCCAGCAAAGAATGAGGAATTTTACAGCTGGATCTAAGGAAATAAAGGGAAGGATTTTCAGGGGAGAAACAAGAGTCCCATCTCCAGCCTCTCCAGTACCATTAACTGAATTTTGCAGCTGCATTTAATGGGAGAAAAAGGAGCAGAAGTTTCAAAAATACATAATATTTATCCCTACCATCACCTTCTGAAATATTTACAGTCTGAGGAGTCTCTGCCAAGAGTTAGACCAACAGAAAAAAACACCTCTAGAATAAAAATATTTTCCATTAATTGCTGCCATGTAAGTTTTTGCACTGGGCTTTGCTGTTGTTAAAAATATTGGTAAAATTAGAGTTTCTATTGCTTTAGGAATTACTCTGGGACCTTATGGAAAGAGAGCTCAAACAATTAATTAGAAAGGGCCATTGTGTTAGAAAGGGTACATGAGAAGGTGCTAAGATAAAAATAAAATAGCAGTTTTAAAGTTGTGCTGCTTCTTGATAGAGTCACCAAAACAAGCAATGAGACAGCTTAGAAAATATCAGCAAAGAAAGAAAAACATCCCTGTATTTTCACTTACTCCATTTCACTGCAGTTGCTGCAATATCAGCATTTAACTGAGACTCTGCAGCCCCCTCCCAAACCTCCAGGTGGTGCAAACAGCAGAATCCCACCAGGATCTGCTCCAGATCTCCCTCCAGACTGGATCAGCATCTCCAGAGGGTTGGGAATGGGAGAGGATGAGCTTCTCCAGAGGCTGGGAATGGGACTGGGAGAGGATCAGCATCTCCAGAGGTTTGGGAATGGGAGAGGATCAGCATCTTCAGAGGCTGGGAATGGGACTGGGAGAGGATCAGCATCTCTGGTGGAATGGGCTGGGAGTGCTTCTCCAGGCCAGGATTCCTGCCCTGTCTCTCCTGTGTTATCCCAGCAGGGATTGCTCCCACCAAGGGCAGCAGAGCAGCTCAGTTCAGCTCTCCCCTGCTCAGGGGGGAGCAGCAGGACTTGGCAGAGGCAGAAGTTCCTGGGGAATCAGGCACTAAATCTATCCCACAAATATCATAACTCCCTGGCAGATCCTGCTATAATTAGATCATGACCTATGTCTGATATTAGAACTCAATTTGTGGAATTGATGTGCCATATGAAATAAAAAGAATTAAGGAGAATAATTAATTCCTATTAGGAAAAACAATATTAAACCATCTGCAAGGATGACTTCTCCATGTGCAAGCACCACACATACTGGCATAAAAATGCCCAAACAACTTATTTATACTTTTACATGTAAAAATACAGGAAAGACACTTTTGGGACCCAGATGCAAACTATTTATAAAAATTTGCTTGTAAGAGCAGAATAATTTGAGTCTATCCCTATATAAAATAGCTACTAGATTATTTTCTAATAATTCTGTTCAGAAAAAAACCCAACCCCTTTCTCTTCTCCTAGAGAATCTAATTATTCAGTGACAGCAGTTGGCTGACTTGGGCACAACACAACATGTCAATTTTCAGTTGCTTACACAGTATCACAGAAACTGTTAGAAATTGTTTTGAAATCTGGCATACTTTGCAGTCATCCTAATTCCTCCAAGTGAGCCAAACCTGATTACATTTGGCTCACCCACAAAAGATCTGCAAGATGAGGAGAAGAACTCAAAAGAAGAGGAAAGAGACTCAAAAAACCCCAAGATTTGTTCCTCCCCGCTGCCTGCAGCTCTGCTGGGCGCAGAGCATTCCCATCTGTGTGAAATGGGACGGGCTGCAGCTCCAGCTGCCCTCCAATGCCCAAACTTATTGCTTTGAAATTTTAGAAATATAGATGTGGCATCTGCAGGAGGAGGTTAGAATGCTCTGGGGGGATTTGGGAGACTGAGGAGAGCTCATCACTGTCTGCACTCCCTGGTGAGGGCAGCTCTGATTGCTGCTCTGCTGGGGCAGGGCTGGAGCTGGGACAGGGAGGGTTAGGGTGGATTTTGGGGAAGGTTCTGCCCCCAAAGGGTGCTGGGCACTGCCCCAGGGAGTGGGCACAGCCCTGAGGATGCCAGAGCTCCAGGAGCTCTCACAGTGCCCAGGGGTGCTCAGGGTGGCATTTCTGGGGCTCTGCTCCCCAGGATGATCCCTCCCAGCTCAGGGAATCTGTGATGGAATAAATCCCCTCCTCTGGGAGTTGCTAATTCCACACTCATTAACCCTGTGGAGGTCCCCTCTGAAGCCCACCAGAACACCCTGACTGTTATCAGCCCTGGGATGCCTTTGGGAGAAAGCAGCTGGGATAGAGCTGTGGGATTTGGGATAAAGCAGCTTTGGGATTGATGGCAGCAGGTGAAGCACTGCGGGTGTGAGCAGGAATTCCAGGGCACAGGGAGGGGATGCTGAATCCCAGCTCAGCTGCTGCTCCCTGGTCCTCTCAGCTCTCCCTCAGGTACCAAATCCCTTGGATGGCTTTTCCTCTTGGATTCCAGCAGAAGGCACTTATGTTTATGGCAAAATACTCACATTCTCTTCAGCTGCCAAAAATACACATCCCTAAGAGTGGAAGCACAGACCAAACCTCCCCTTTCTATATAAGATTTAAAAAAACCCACAACAACCTTTCTTATCTATAGTGCAAGGAAATTTAATTCAGTCCCTTTAAATCGCACCTCCAAGATTCTAAGATTTTTTAAAATTGGATTCTTTGTTTGGTAAACCAATGGAAAAAATGTGTGTGCCATTATTCAAATGTTTGTGGGCCCTTTTAGCTAATGGATTCCAATCTATAATTCTGCACTTGTCAACAAGATAGCTCCTCAATCATATCAAGACTGCATAACTCAGTTCTGTCCAAGTCTTCCAGGACTCCACTCTGCAGAGCAAATAACATTTCCCCAGGGAGGGAAAAATCCCCATAACATCCAGTTCTCAGGTTCTCTCTGTGTTTGCCTGATTATTTTGGAACGGAGGCAGATTTCATGTAGGCGTGGCCCCATTTCCAGAAAGCCAAGCCCCCCTCCACACACACACAGTGAAATATCCCAAACAGGGGAATTTTAGGGCAATTGTCTGTGTTCTCTGCAATAAGACAAGGCTTTCTCACATGAGCCTTTCAGAGGAAAGCCTGTGCCTCATAAGCAGCTTATAAGGTAAATAGTTTAAAAGTTGAGTCACATTTTCATCTCTACAAAAGCTTGCCTGTCCCTTCCCATTGCTCTGCATTGTCAAATGAAGAGCTGACCCAACAGAAGGGTTTTGCCTGAATTAAAAGATGATTTTTGGAGAAGGCTCAGCTGTGTTTGGCTCACGGCACAGCCAGTCCTGCACTGTGGGCAGATACTGCAGCTCCCACTTGAATTGTCATGCAAAACTTCATGGATCATTTATATTTAATTATCAGGCACTTTACAACGTTTTCCACCATGGAAACTAGCATGTATCTAGCATTTGAAACTCAGCATTAAAAATACCTCCAGACTTTGTGCAATGTCTTTTGATCCATCCCTCCCCTGGTCCCCTGTACCTCTGACAGGGATCAAACTGCGCTGATTAAATCAGGTGCTTGTTATAATTACATTTCTGGATAATTATCCTTCTAGAACATGACATGCAAACTTGGTGTGTGCTTTACCTGCCTTTCTTTTTTGATTGTGCTGGTATGTAAAGAACATTCTTTTTTTTTTTTTTTTTTTACATTATTCCCTTAAACCACTTACTAAAATAAACTCAAAGGAGCCAACAAACCTCACAGCATTAAATGGCACAAGTGATGTAAATCTGGATTTCACAGCCTGTTTGGGCATCACAATCCAACCCAGGTGTGCAACGAGGTCTGGATGCCACTCTTGGCTATAATTCAGTTTTAGGTGGTCCAATGGGGAGCAGAGACTCAATCATCCAGTTTGAGACATTCTGTCATTCCAAACAGTAGCAAAAAGCAGATTGTGAGCTTTTTCTAATCTAATATAGATTTAAAAAAAAACATTTTTAACACTGCACTTTAAATATTCTACTAAAATCTATTCATTAGATTAGTAAATAATTAAAACCTAAGCAGAGCTCGCACTCCAGCCCCACACGTTCGTTTTCACAGAGGTCAGAAGCGATGAAACATTTCCCTGTTGAGCTGTGTGGGATAAGGCCCAGTGAGTGCAGCAGGTGACCTCCCTCCCTCCCCTGCCTCAAACCAGAGGTGGCAGCAGCCCCGCTGCACCTGGAAAACATTAGCATAACTACGAGGAGAGGCAAGACAAAAACTCTCCTTAATACAGGTTGATATGTGACTTTGCATAGCACTTTGAATGTTATTAAGTGTTTGAATTTCTTCCTGTGTCTTTTTAGCCGAGATGACTGTCTTTCTCTTTCACTGACAGCCTCTGCAGGACCAAATTGACAGCTCTTTAAAGCAGTCTGACAAAAAGCAGCATTAATTAAGTCATTGCCGGACTGTAATTGTGTTAAGAAGTAAAAATCTAATATGAGAAAAGGTTAGTGAGTCCTCTCTTGTGTCAGATTTTCTACTCTCTATGAATATTAATGTCCTTAATGAAGACAATCTTTGCCTCATCAAGCCGTTGTTCTGCATTCAGGTGCCAAATCCCTGCACCATTGATTTGTTTTTAAAGAACAAATATGTCAGGGGAGAGTGACTGTCCTGTTTCTTATCAACATCATAGAGAATGCTTTTGTATTCCTGGAAAGAGTTTATAGATTTTGTGTGCCATGTACAAGCAGTGTCTGTGATGGCACGGGAGGGAGGGATGGGAGGTGAGTTAACCACTTTGAGTCATTTAATAGAATTCTTATTTTGCCCCTCCTGTTTTCTCACGTTGGCTGTTTTGTGTGTGTTAGCAATACCCATCCATTAACCAGGTTCTGATCAGCACTTTTAATGATAAAATATGAATTATCCCTCCCGAAAGAATCCTGCAGCTTAAGCACCAAAATGAAGGATCTGGGTGATAAGGCACTGATCATCTCCTGCTGATTATCCCTCCCCTCCTCCTCCCGACCCAGCAGATAATGATGATGGTGCTGATGAATGATGATCCTTTTTAAATAGGTTGGAGGCCCTTAGGAGTCTGACTGTGCTCAGGAACGTCTCTTGTGCTCTCCTCAGCCTTCCTTGCTCATCTCCTGCCTTGTCCAAACCCTCCTGCATCCCCAGCTACTCCAGCTCTACTCCAGCCCTACTCCAGCTCTGGGTTGGAGCTGCTGCCCCTACTCCAGGGAGCAGAACAAGCCTCTGGCCCCAGTGAGAGCTCAGACCCAAAGCTTTCATCCCTGTGCTCTGTCTGTGTGCCAATCCTGCTGAGGGCATCAGGAGCCACATGAATTTCTACAGAGGGTGTATCCAAAAGGCTCCCACCCCTCCTGAGAGCTGGGACATCATTACTGCTCTGTTCTCCAAGCAGGAATCCTCGCAGCAGCTCGGTTGTAGAGAATTGCTGGTGTGTGTTTGGCTACAGAAAATAACAGAATCCTGAGCGGTTCTTCATTGCAGAGACAATCTCAGCATATGCTGCACTGACAGAACAGCAGCAGCATTCCTCCAGACACAAGGAAACACTTCAAGTTGTTCTTTGGGATGGGCTCTGTGTGCTGGCAGAGATGGAGGGAATGGATGCTCAGGGACGGCAGCACCAGCCCTGCCAGGGGGAGAGCAGAGCGAGCACAGGGCGTTTCTGACCCACCACCCTGCCAGAACAAGAGCTGGGCAGGGAGGGATAATTCATATTTTATCATTAAACGTGCTGATCAGAGCCTGGTTAATGGATGGGTATTGCTAACACAAAACAGCCAATGTGAGAAAATGGGAGGGGCGAAACAGTCATTCTATTAAATGACTCAAACTGGTTTAGCTCACCTCCCACCCTTCTGATAGCCTAAATTTATAGCTTAAATCTGTATATTTAGACTAAATATTTTAATTTCAATATTTTACTTTAAAATATTCTTCTTCTAGTTAAATATTTCAATATATAGCCAAAATTTCTCTGTGTTGGGCGATTTGAAGAGCACCTGCCCAGCCCTGGTTGAAGGCTCCTGCCCTACTTTCCTCTCTCTGCAAGCACCAACTCCCCTGAGCACTCAGATCTGATATTTGGGGTTTTATTCTCCACAGCTCCAGCTCTAAGGCAGCCTGGCAGATTAAGTTCAAGCTTTGTGAACAGAAGAGAGATAATTCAGAGGCCTCTTATTACTTCTGATCTCTGAGCTGTGCAGGGATCTCAGCGCCCGGATTGCATCTGTTCCCCAAATTCTCAAAACAAAAGCAGCTCCTCTCATCAGCTGCTCGCTGGCTATTGTGGAGTCAGACGTGCAAAAACAATATATAAATATTTTAAAAAAATCTCCTAGAAGAACACAACAACCTTCAGGTGATTAAATAAGCAGTGAAAGATGAGAATCTCAGGATTTTCCCGTTCCTGATCCCCACAGCAGCACGGGCACACAAATGGTGCCCTTTAGTGCAGAATTACCCCAGGAACCAGATGGGACGGGAACAAGCTAAAATATGGATTTTTTTTGGCAGATGTAGCAGCTCGTTCTGCAGTTGGAGAAGAATTCTTTTTGTGGAAAGAATGGTCAGGGCTTGGAGGGGCTGCCCAGGGAGGGTTGGAGTGCCCATCCCTGGGGTGTCACAGGAATTCAGAGCTCTGGGCTGGGGACAAGGTGGGAACTGGATACCCTGGAGGTTTTTCCATCCTAAATGATTCTTTGAACCATTTACGTGGGTTTGGGTGGGTTTGCACCCGAATAATCTAATTTTAACCCACTTTTGGGTGGGTTTGCACCCCAATAATCTAATTCTGACCTTGAAAGCTCATGAAGGGAATAATATTTATTATTTCCTTCCCCACCAGCACAGCTTCAACACTCACTTCTCTCTCTGTTGACTTTCTAATTTATTCTCTGGATGTGAAATCTGCTGCAATGCCAGAGCTCCTTCCCTGGATTTTTAAATCTTCTTTTGAGGGTGACACAGGTGTACAAGAGCTTTGCACCAAGAAAACTCAGGGCTGGGTGCCCTTGGCCAGCTCCTGTGTCCGTGCAGGAGAAGGGATAAAATCCACTCCAGAGATTCCTGCAGGTGAGGGAGCAGCAGTGCCAGCTATAAATAGGGCTGGAGACACGAGCCCAATGAAATTAGAGGTGCATAAATGAACCCTGCTGTAACACTGACCCAGCTCCTTCTCTCCAATTAATTTAATTGAGAGTTTTGGTTTACTTAGCACTTTTCATCCATAGATCTAAAAGCACTTTATAAAGAAATGTAAATGTCAATATCCTCATTTTGCAGAGGAGGAGGAGAGGGCGCGGGGAGCTGGTGTGAACCGGCCCAGGTCAGCAGGGAGGTGGCAAAGCCCAGAACAGAATTCAGTTCGTTCTCTGGGTCTGCTGAGCCCCACCCCACCTGCCAGGAACCACCAATTCCAGGGCATTTGACAAAGAGCTGCCAAAAACCCCCCGTAAAACTAAGAGCCTCCCCTTCTCCTTCCAGGAGCGCAAGTGGAGCTCTTTCACCTTCTACTAAATATTAGTGAAAGGAGCTGCATGAAATGCCAAAGTTTGTACTTAAAAAAAAAAAAATTTTGTCCAGGTAATATTACAAAAAAGTTCTATTTAACTACTTTTGTTAGCCAGAAAAACTTAGGTTTTGCCACATGCCCACAGAATTATTTTTCAGGGAGCTCAAAAACAGCACCCAGGGTGTAGCTATTCAAATAAACCGAATTTGTGCCTCCCAAAATATTCCCAGTTATTTTCTCCCATGACAAACACCAGGAGGTGACCAGCTACGAAGAAAAGCCAGAAAGGTTTTTAAAATATGGGATCATAATCCCTGGAGTTGTTAAATCCCAGAGCATCCACGGGTCTGGTGTTTGTGGGAGCTGCTTCAGGAGTTTGGATTTTTTCATTGTTTTTCACAGACTCTTGGAGCCCTTCTGGACCATTGGAGGTTCCCTTAAAACATTTCCCAAAGTTTCTCTGTGCTCTGCTTGACAGACGTGCAGGGACAAACAATGATTTCCACAAGTCTCAATACTCTGTTGGCTACTGAGACAGAGAAAAGATATGAATAAAGGATATCATGAAATGATAAATAAATGATAAATAAAGGAAAAAAAAAGGGGAAAAAAGGGGGAAGAAAAAAGGGAAGAAAAAAAGGGGGAAGAAAAAAAGGGGGAAGAAAAAAAGGGGGAAGAAAAAAAGGGAAGAAAAAAAGGGGTGGAAAAGGGGGCAAAAGGGAAGAAAGGGAAGAAAGGGACAAAAATGGGGAAAAAGGGGGAAAAAGGAAAAAAAAGCAAAAAAAAAAGGCAAAAAAGGAAAAAAGGGGGAAAAGGAAAAAAGAAAAAAAAAAAAGGAAAAATAAAAAGGAAGGGAAAAGGAAGGGAAAAGGATATTAATAAAGGATATTATGAAAAGATAAATAAAGGAAAAATAAAGGAAAAAAAGGAAAAAAGAAAAAAAAAGGAAAAATAAAAAGGAAGGAAAAAAAAGGAGGAAAAAGAAAGGAGGAAAAAGGAAGAGGAAAAAGGAAGAGGAAAAAGGAAGAGGAAAAAGGAAAAAGCAAGGAAAAAGAATATGAATAAAGGATATTATGAAAAGATAAATAAAGGAAAAAAAAAGAAAAAAGGAAAGAAAAAGAAAGAAAAGGAAAAATGGGGGAAAAAAAGGAAAAAAGAAAAAAAGAAAAAAGGAAAAAAGGAAAAAAGAGGAAAAAGAGGAAAAAGGAAAAGTAAAAAGAAAGTAAAAAGAAAGTAGAAAGAAAGGAGGAAAAAGGAAAAGGAAAAAGGAAAAGGAAAAAGGAAAAAAAAAGGAAAAGAGAAAAAAAAGGAAAAAAAGGGAAAAAGGGGGAAAAGGAAAAAAGGGTGAAAAAGGAAAAAAGAAAAAAAAGGAAAAATAAAAAGAAAGTAAAAAGAAAGAAGGATAAAGAAAAAGGAAAAAGGAAAAGGAAAAAGAAAAAGAAAAAAAAGGAAAAGGAAAAAGGAAAAGGAAAAAGAAAAAGGAAAAAGGAAAAAGGAAAAAGAAAAAGGAAAAAGGAAATAGAGAGAAAAAAGATATTAATAAAGGATATTATGAAAAGAAAAATAAAGGAAAAATAAAGGAAATAAAAGGGATAAAAGGAAAGAAAAGGAAAAAAAAAAGGAAAAAAAAGGAAGAAAGGAAAAAAGGGGAGAAAAGGAAAAAAAAGTAAAAAGGAAAAAGAGGAAAAAAGAAAGGAAAAAGAAAAGGAAAAGAAAGGAAAAAGAAAGGAAAAAGCAAGGATATTATGAAACAGAGCTAATCCATCACACAACCCAGCCCCAGGAACCCCGGCTGATCCCTCTGCAGGTGCCCAGCCCCAGAGAGCTGCTGTGCCTGCAGGTGCCACCTTCCAGGGCAAGCTCAGGGCTGGGCCAGCACCAACCCCATGCCAGGGGCCCTGAGGACACCTGAGACATCCCAGCCGTGTCTGAGGGCACCCAGGGCTGGGCAAGGCAGCAGGGACCCAGGGCTCTGGAGAACAATCGGTGGGGAAACATCACCGGAGAAACAACCAGTGGGGAAATGTCACCTGGAGAAACAATCAGTGGGCAAACATCACCTGGAGAAACAACCAGTGGGGAAACATCACCTGGAGAAACAACCAGTGGGGAAACATCACCTGGAGAAACAATCAGTGGGCAAACATCACCTGGAGAAACAACCAGTGGGGAAACATCACCTGGAGAAACACCAGCTCTGGAGAAGGGCCCTCACAAAGCTTGGGAAAGTCATCACAGGCTCCCTCCTGCCAGCCCCTCCTGCATTTTGTCCCTCCTGCATGTATTTCTGCAGGGGAGAGCTGGAAGAGCAGCTCCCCAGAGCACTCAGATTTGGAATGTCCATCCCTGAAGAGCCGATTTTGCCATCCTTGTGCTGAGCTCCCAGTGAATAATGCCCTGTGATGTTTCAGACTCCAGTGTAGTGCATGACTCATGGATTCTGTAGTAAATAGGCCAGACTCACAGCTCCAGGTATTTTTAACCTTCTGAGCAGGAAAAGGGAATATTTAGGATGAGAAACAAAGACGAATTTAACAACCAAAATAGCAGGACCACTTGGTGTGCAGCATCTGGGTAACCCCGCGGGACAGAGCTGCCCAAATTACCACGCGCACTTGGGTAGTGGCTGCCCCAGCTTGTTCAAACCCCATCCCCAGTCATTTCCCTGTCCTTGTCCTCTCTGATGAGCACAGAGCTCCTGCCAGGGACCCCCAGCACTGCAGAGGGGACTTGTATTGAAATTTCATTCGGAAAAGGAACAAGAAAAACATTTCTATGCACATTAGGTTTTGTAAAACCATTTAGTGTTATGAAAAGCCCAATGTTTAAGCCCAAACTAAGTAGACAGTGATCCCTTAAGTCCCTGTCTCCCAGCACATTCTGCCATTCTTTTCTTTCAAGGAAAGTTAGGATTGTTGTTCTTTCACCTTCCAAAGTCCTTGGTGGGTTATTTCTAGAGAATATTTAAATCTGGGAAGTATTTTGGTCGGCAAAGATGTCTATAGAAATTTCCTCAAACTCCATCATATATTTACCCACTTCTCAGAAATTCTTCTTCCATTTTCTATTAATATTATTTCACTGGGATCAGTCTCTGTTGAGAAATTTAGTTTAAGCTGCCTAGCAGTCTTAAAAGAGGAAGATCTATTAATTTAATCATTTATATGAATCATGTCTAAATGATCTCAGCAGAGAAAATGTGTTAGCCATTTAAATCCCATCATTACATATTATATAATAATTACCACTAATTCTAGTTTGGATGGGCCACAATATTGCTTTACATACCTAATATATTCAGAACATCCACCTCACCAGGCTCAGTCTTTTTGTGACCTTTGAGTTTATGTTTGTCTCTTGATTATGAGCACAGCAAAGGCTCTCCAAGAAATTAGGGATGCAGAACACATCCCTGGTGCCACCTCTCTTTGGCATCCACGACTATCACTTCTTTTTTTTTTAATAATATCTCAAGCTCTTTTTGTCTCTGGAAGGTATCAAGGTGCTACTGATATGGTTGTAATCAAAATAATATTTATTTGTTGAGGGTTCTCAGTGCATTCAGTGCTCATCATCGCAAATTACTCACAGGATACTACAGGGTGTAAGTCTCACTGGATGTCCACTTTGAGCACTGTTGGTGCAAGCTGGACACACCTCAGCCGTGCACACTGCAGCCCAGGCTGAGGGAATGTGCAGGGAATTTTTTCCATGAAAAAAGAGAAAATCTTAATCAGCCATGAGAGATTCCTGCACAGGTTTCACTGTCTGCACTGCAGAGCATCAGGAGCCAGGGAGGGCACAGAAACAGCAGCAGGGGCTGGACAGCTCCCAAATTACATCTCCTATGGGCAACCCAAGGGAAAGCCATCACACCCAGCTCCTCACTGGGAGTCACCATTTCCATATGGACAGGACAACCCAGTGCTCCCCAAATCCAAAAAGGGCTCCAAATGCACTCCAAACCCAGCTCCTCACTGGGTGTTATCCATTTCCACATGGACAGGACAACCCAGTGCTTCCCAAATCCAAAAAGGGCTCCAAACCCAGCTCCTCACTGGGTGTTATCCATTTCCACATGGACAGGACAACCCAGCGCTCCCCAAATCCAAAAAGGGCTCCAAATGCACTCTAAACCCAGCTCCTCACTGGGTGTTATCCATTTCCACATGGACAGGACAATCCAGCACTCCCCAATGCCAAAAAGGGCTCCAAACCCAGCTCCTCACTGGGAATTATCCATTTCCATGTGGACAGGACAGCCAGTGCTCTCCACATCCAAAAACAGCTCCAAACTCACTCCAAGCCCAGCTGGGCTGAGGAGGTGGTGCTGGCACAAGGCTGGAGAGATTCCAGCCCCAAGATCTGCCCTTGGGGACACAAATGGAGCTTCCAGAGGGTGATTCCAGGAGGAATTCCCAGTTGTGAGCACCCCCTGGCCCAGCACTGCTCCCAGGGATGGGATTGCCCTGGAGGAAGGTGGAACCATGTCCCTGCCCTGCCAGAACAACAGGAATGACTTCACCTGCTGTGGACACTCCAAGCTTCCTTTCGAAATGATTATTCTTTATTCTTTTGCACCACCCCTGCACGAATCCATCTGCCAGCAACCTTCCCTCCACTCCATCCCAACTGCAGCACCAGATAAACCCCTGATTAATTACAGAAGAGCAAAACTTCCAGCTCTGATATCCCAGGGGTCAAATCCATCCCTGGTGTAAGGCAGAGCTCAGCGCTGAGACAAATTTGGCCCTAGGTGACTTTTTTCCCTCGACTACCTCATTACACCACCCCTCCTGGAGCTGATGAATCGAGCCCCTTGTGTTCTGTTTGTAACCATAATTAGTATTCATTTTGCAAGCTGAGAGCTCACCCTTGCTCCGGGACTGAGCTGATGTTAATCACGGCGCTGTCTGCCCGCCTCTGACTCTGATCTGCCAGCTCTGCATTCCTTGTCCCATACCTAATTTTTTGCCCTTACCAGCCAAGTAGCACCTCGACATCACACTGTGTCAGAATTAGAAACTTTTGACAGATCTGTAATCATCTAGTTCTCATCAGCTCTGTGCATGTTAGTCACTTCATTTCCACATTCTAACAGTTAATATGCCTTAATTTCTCACACTTTGTGAATATTTAATTCCTCCCTTTTCAACATCATTTTTAGGTTGTGTGAATCATTTTCAAAGCCTTTGCTATTCTCCCTCCACTATCATCTGCATATTTTATGAAATGGCACAGTTGAATCTCTGAGGGCTCTTGATAAAAATGAAACTGGCAGGCTGCTCATTAGTTGTTTACCTGGAGCTGTGTGAATCCCCCAGAATGGTGGATTCCCATTTGGGTTTGAATTAGGATATTCTGACACACAAGAATTGAAAACCTTTCTGTGATTCTCTCCCACCCCCTCCCCTCCATATCCCAATTAATGGCTCTTCCAGGGAGTTTTTGCTCTGCTCTGGCCAATGCTGCACCAACACCTGCAACACCTGGGTCCTGCGGAGGTGAGAGACAGCCTGCAGCCAGTTAGCAACTCTAACGAGGGGGAAAAGTGTCCCACCAAGAGCACACAGAGGGCAGCGGGACAAAAATGGGAACTCTGCAGCTCCCAGAGCCAAAGCAAGCCACCAGGACTGGGGCTGGGGCTGGTTTGAGCACGTGGTTCAATGGACAAGTGATAAAAATGTCATTTATTTGGCCATCCCTGGCAGGTCTCAGAGCTCTCACACAGGCAGAACCCTTTCCTTTATTTCCCTGATCTTCTTTATGCAACAAAACACTGCTGTTCCCCCACTGGGATAAACTGAGGGGTCACACTCAACAAGCCATGGGTTCCAAGGCAAAAATCAGATTTTCCTTGAGTTCCCCAGGAAATCCTGGATTATCCACCAAAGAACTCAGTGGGTTTCTAGTCTAGCCCTCACACAGAACATTTCCTCCCCACTCCACCTCTGCTTCTCCCTCCTGGAAGCTGGGTCCATGCTGATGGCTCTCTCCATGCAGTTCTCCACATCAATAAATCTTCTCTCCACATTCCAATAGTTTGAGTTTTTAGTGTCCAAAGATTTAAATTTAGCCTGATTTATTTTTATGCTGATCTCATGCTCCTTTCATAGCCTTTACTTAAAAGCAGTAATGCTATCTCTCTCGCCACTAAATTTTTTATGAATTTTTTGGCCTTTGCTGACTTCATAAGGAAATAGAGAATTGGGGACATTATAAATAGGGGTGGGAGAATCTTTCCAGCTCCAGGAGCTGCACCTGCAGTGTTACTTTGGTGAAAAAAAAGGGAAATAGGAGGCTTGGTTTAGATAGGAACCATCTTTTTATTTTATCCTCGTGTCCCACCTAATTCATCTTGGCCTGAACACATCCCTTAAAACTCGGTGCATTAAAAATACAAATAACTGAGAGCAGAGTTCATAATTAAAATTCCACCGAGTTTCTGGCCAGCTGATGTTTCATATTTCATCCCTGGAAATGAGCAGCCAGGAACAATCAGGAGTTCCCTTCTCCAGCCCCTAAAGCTCCCCCTGCTCTGCAGCAACAGGGAACAGGTGAGACACCTCACATTGTTTGCTGCTCACTCTCAATCTAATCAGGTGTCTCATGCAATTTGTTGTGTTTGTTAAAATCCCAGCTTTAGGAAGCCCCTGAATATTAAAAAAGCCTAATAATGAAAAGTGATATTTTTATATAGCCTTGGCTGGAGTGAGGGTGGATTTCAATATGTTTTGTTCATTGTAAAGATTCAGAAATTAAATATATATTAAAAATGATTTTTTATAGTCTGGTGAAGCCTGGTGGCCTGTGTGGCTGGATTTTAATTCTTGGCTTTGACAGTATTCCATTCTTTTGATTTGTTGTATGTGCTTCAGATCTATTACTTTTTAATTGGACACGAACATGCCTATGAACTGAACTCGCCCTCCAAGGGTTTGCACGAAATCAGGCAGGACGTGGGGAAAGAGGAGCTATCCCTGCAGCTCAGGGCTCTCAGACCCTGCAGAAGGTAAAAATAACAACAGCCAGGAGGTGCTCACCAAACCCAGCCTGAGCACACCCAGCACAGGTTTGGGATTTAATTCCATTGCAAAGAATCTCCCCCTCTCACTACTGACCCATTGCCGCTTCCTACAACTGAACATTTTCTGAGCTCATTAATATCGGTTGGCTCCAGGA
Source organism: Melospiza georgiana (assembly GCF_028018845.1). Lineage (NCBI taxonomy): Eukaryota > Metazoa > Chordata > Aves > Passeriformes > Passerellidae > Melospiza > Melospiza georgiana. Next base: position 1,562,677 of record NC_080446.1, read on the forward strand.
GTACTTTGATCCTCCTGCCTGGGAGAGACATTTTGGGGTGGGCATCCTTCCCTCTCAGTGACGTCAGCCTCCCAAAAACCCCGGAGATCAACCTCCACTCTGCTGATGTTCCAAAGGAATCCTCATTGGTACAACTGCACACCAAACAACTGCAGGAAGTCATTTCTCAGTTGAATTAACTTGTGATTCAGCCTTGCAATACCAACAGTGTTTGCTGGACAGGAGGAGCCCAAATAAATTTGCTTTTAGTGCAGCGTTGGTCCATATGAGGACACTTTTTGCAGGTTGCTCTCTGTTTGATGAGGACAATTGTCACCTCCCTGCCATCCCATGGCATCCCTCAGCAAAGGGAGGAACTCCCTGGGAAATGGCAGCTTCAAAGCCCCAGTTCCTTCCTTCCTTCCTTCCTCCCAGGCTGGTGGACAGCACCCACCCCAACCCCACTGTGCCTGTCTGTGCTGCCCAGGGCCCTGTGTGGGGCAGAGTCACAGCAAACCAGCCCAAAGCCATCCAAAACAGGCGAAACCCTCATTTCCCGGCAGTTTGCTCTCCCTCTCTGTGCTGGCTGTAACAGAGCTCACAGGGGAACACGCCAGGGACAACAGAGTGTGAAACCGAGGGTGAAATAAAGACAGGCAAAAAGGGCTGCAAACACAGGCAACACCAAAGCATTTGATGCAAGAAACAGAAAGGCTCTCCCAGAACAGCAAACTCTGCCTGCAGAGCCATCCCTCTCCTCTGATGTAGTTGTCAACTTTGAACTTCCTTTCAGAGCAAAAGCTCTCCAGCTTGGCTCAGCCCCGGCTTGTGCTGCTCTCCCCTCCCCACCCCTCCTCCCGCATGTTAAACAGACCAGAGACCTGACATTTCATGTTGTTTGTTTGAAATGATAAACTTAATCATGAGTGAAATGTTAGGAAGTGCCGGCGCTGGCCGCAGTAAGGTCACTGTGCTGCAGCCCAGCAAACACTGCTCTGCCCTTAATTGCATCGCCAGCCCTGGCCACAGGAGGACCCAGGCGTGTGCGAGTGGGGAGCCGAGTCTGTCTGTGTGATAATTAAACCATGGACCTCTGCAAAGGCTGCCAAATCTGCCATATGGTAGTTTTATGACCTAGACTGCTGTTATCTCTCGAGAAAGCTAACATCCTAATCTCATTTTCCTTATCTGCTATCAGAGCCCGCCTTTCTGGAGGGCAGGATGCGGGAGGGCTGCTCGCTGCAGAGCATCCCACAGCAGTGACATTTTGTCCAGAGGTTCAAATTAATAAAATGAAGAGAGGGCTCATTATTGACATCCTGGCATGAGAGCAGAAATCGAGAAGCTAAGCCCCAATAACCTGTGGGTTACTGGCACACACTGTGACACCTCCCTGTGAAGGATTCCTGCCTTTGGAGGGACTGATGGGAATTAAAGCATTCATTGCAGGAAGGCTGGGAGAAGGCCACTGAGTGTTTTCACAACAAAACTCGTTATTTTAAAGCACAAACATGAGAGGCTGCTGCCTTTGGAGGCCTGGTGTCATTTATCACAGACACAGTGCTGTAAGAGCATCCTTTGAGCAGCCAGAGCTGGGCACATCTCACAGAGCAGCCAGGCTGGGACATGTCTGGTGTGAAGAACAAACAGCTCAGAACCAGTGCTGGAGAAGGCTTTACGCCTGGCCATTCTGAAACTTGCACTGTTCCAATAAATTCACACTATTTGTCACTAAATCTGCCCCACAGCCACGGGGTCAGGCTGCCCCTCAGAGCTGGATCACAACCACTCCCCAGCTGTGGTCAGACACTGTTTGGGGCTGTGGCACTGCATCTGTTCCTTTCAGCAGGGTGATGCCTGCACAAGGGCCCTGCAAACAGGAGGAACAGGTGGCACATTCTTCATCTCGCTGGCAGCAAACACAGCCCCTGTTCTCTGATGGCTCAGGGAGCCTCACGAGGGGCTCTGCAGCACCAGAAAGTGCAGGAGGAGATGGCTCTGGTCAGATGTTTCAGCATGGGATATCTCTCTGCAAGGAAAAGCCCCATGGCTACTCATGTCTGCACCAAGATCTCCAGCCCAGTGACCTTCATCTCATTTATCTGCCAGCCAGACACTCACTGAGAGATTCCGTGGGTCTGTTTTTACAGAAATATTCAGGTTATGTGATCTAGATAATACAGCCTGCTATAAATCACCCCAGTTGTCCCTTGATATTTTGAAAACTGATGAGACTGCCGATTCCTGCTTCTTACTTTGTATGCAAATGATAAATTATAGATGGGAAATAGGAAAAAGAAGGTTTTACTCATTTGCTGGATTGAAACAGACTGGATTAGTGAGCGAGCAGTAGTACCCTTGGACTATTTATTGTGACATTGCTTAGAAAAATTCAAACCCCAAAGCCTTCAAATCACTGGGGACATTGTTAGCCTTCTGCAGGAATTATTAAAATGTACAGAAATGTATGAGCATCACTTTATAATAATTAATCAGGGGCTGTTGATTAATAAAGCTCATTTTTTAGTCCCGATGATTCAGGGTATTATCCAAAGGACAGTGTCCTTGTCATATTGATTAAGAAACCAGACTTTGCCGTGGAAGAAAGTGGAAGAACAGTCGCTCTTCTTCCTTCCCCCCTCCCCCCCATAAAATAAATATTGAATGAGAATATTAACTCGTTAACCTTGACAACAATTTGTAATTTTCATAAGGAGGAAAACTCGCGTATTCAGCAAATAAATTGCTGCGGGGATCTCAGGGAAACAAATTGGAGAGAATGAAGAATGCTGCCATATGAATTCTGTCGTTTTTATGGGCTGCCATGATAAATCTGTTTGGTTTTGTCCCTCAATTAAGGCCACAAATACTGGGAGGCGTCAGGAGCGAGGGAAGTGCAGGGAGGAGTTGGGGTGACAGCCCCAGGTCACCCACAAAGCTCAGGCTGCTCTGAGGGGCAGCATCTCCCAGAGAGCATCCCCTGCCCTGCCCATGGAGCCCCACAGCCTCTGCTGCAAGATAACTGCATTTATGAGCTGCTGCAGGGGACAATCTGCGCTGGAACTCACAGCCCCAGTCATGGGGTTTACAGGGACATCTTGAGCTCGGTTTAACCAGGAATGCAGGCAAAACAGATGATCTGGGACCTGGGCACTCTGCTGGGATTAACAACCCCAGTCATGGGGTTTACAGGGATATCCCATTAACTGAGCTCAGTTTAACCAGGAATGCAGGGAAATCTGGGAGCCTGGCACTTTGCTGGGATTAACTGAGTTTTACAGGGTTATCCCATTATCCTGAGCTCGGTTTAACCAGGAACGCAGGTAAAACAGATAATCTGGGAGCTGGGCACTCTGCTGGGATTAACAGAGTTTTACAGGGTTATCCTGAGTTAAATTTAACTTGGAATGCAGGTAAATCTGGGAGCTGGGCACTCTGCTGGGATTAACAGCCCCAGTCATGGGGTTTACAGGGTTATCCCGTTATCCTGAGCTCAGTTTAACCAGGAATGCAGGTAAATCTGGGAGCTGGGCACTCTGCTGGCATTAACAACCCCAATGGCGGGTTTTACAGGGTTATCCCATTAACAGAGTTTTACAGGGTTATCCCATTATCCTGAGCTCAGTTTAACCAGGAATGCAGGTAACACAGACAATCTGGGAGCTGGGCACTCTGCTGGCATTAACAGCCCCAATGGCGGGTTTTACAGGGTTATCCCGTTATCCTGAGCTCAGTTTAACCAGGAATGCAGGTAAAACAGACAATCTGGGAGCTGGGCACTCTGCAGCAGGCCAGCCCTGGGTTTTAGCCCCCTATAAAAATGTTCTGCTTTGAAACTCGAGCTGGGGGTGCTCCAGTGATTACAGGAAAAATGGAGACACTCTCTGCTCCTGCATGGATTTCCAGCTGCAAGCCCTTCCTTGTGCACATCACTGACTCAGCCAGACAAACACATTTAGGATGGGCTTAGTTTTGAGTTCAGTTTTTTAAGCTCGTTTTACCTCAGCTCACAACAAGTAACGCTGTGCACGCTTAAAAGTGAGCACATGCTTAACTGCTTTGTTGGATTACAGCTTAAATTATCTATTAATCCAATTGCATGGTTTCCTCTGATCACTGCAGTCTTCAAATTCTCACTGTACAATAGATTTAATATAAATGCATTATGTTTGTCAGGCATACCACGAGATTTTCATGCTGTCCTTGTCTGCTTGGCTATATTGTCATCCATAGGAGAATATTAAAGATTTAATATAATTTTTAAAAATTTAATTTCAGCCTTTTTCTTTTTTTGGAAGGATATGAATGAAGTGTATATCTTGTTTGGGAAAGCAAAAGGAAAAATTAAAAGTGTTTAATATTTTAAAGGTCTAGATAGGGACGCATGAGGCAAATGAGAAAATCCCCTTGGAACATAAAGGTGAGAGCACACAGGGAATGCTGCTGGTTCCTGCCACAGCAACAATAACTGGCCTGATTGGGGTCTGGTTTTACTGGATTCATCCTGCAAGGGCTTCAGGACAGAGAAACCAGCTTGTTCAAAGTATGGGAATGAATTCTATTCATCTCAACGTGTGAGGTGCCCAAATATTCCAATGCAGGGGAGCCCTGAAATAGCAGCACTTTAATTCTGCCTTGCCAACTTGTGCCTTTGGAGGGGTGTCCTGCCTTTAAATGCCACCAAGAGTCACTTTGAATACACACAGAACCCCTCACAAATGCAGCTGTATGTGATTTCTCCATGATTTCCCATTTTCCATGAGCCCCCTGAGCTCCATCATTCTCCTCCTGCTCCCTGGCAGCCCTGACCCTTCCCATGGCATTCTGGCCATTTGCAGCCCTGGGGCCAGGCTGGGCACTCAGTCTCCAGCCCTGCCCTGCTCCCCAGGCCCCAGCTGAAGTGCAGAGCTAAAATTAGTGATATGAACATGAATCAGTGGGCAGCACATGCTCATGGATGCAGCTCCTCACTCACAGTGCAGCACAGAGAGCAGCAACAGCCACCAAACCCTTCCTCACTGAAAGCGAAAATAAATTAATAAATAAATCCCTGCATTTCTATTATTGGTGGCCCTGGAATATAATCAGGCAGTACCTGCAGGATAAATCAAAAGATTAAATTAAGTTGGGATTTGAATCCCCCACTAAACAAAGAATCAAACTGAGATTATGCTTTGCTGGACCCGGGGCTCAGAATGGCTTTCAAGGGCCTCCCTCCCAAACATAATATCATTATTTGCTGTGACCACTGGTACCTTACACAAAATGCACAAAATGCACAAAACCCAGCCCGGGGGGTGCAGGGGGAGCAATATGGAGAGCAGCATGGGGCGTGCTGGTTCTGACTCATTGCTGGCCTCCTGCCTGCTCCTGCTGGGCTGGGCAGCCCAGGCTGGGCTCTGCCTTCTGCTGTGCCCTGTGCCAGCCTGGCACCGTCCCTTCCTGAGCACAGGGACCGTCCCTGCTGGCCCTCCACCCACGCTGACAGGACTGCCAAAGAGGCTCCTCGCAGAGGGGCTGCTCATACACAGGAGGTTTGGGGTGAAGCTCAGAACCCAGCACATTCAGGAATTGCCAAAGCTGCTCCTTGCAGAGGGGTACTCACACCCCCGAGGCTTTAGGGTGAATCTCAGAATCCCAGCATGGCCAGGAATTGCCAAAGAGGCTCCTTGGACAGGGGCTGCTCACACCCAGAAGGGTTTGGGGTATAGCTCAGAACCCCAGCACGTTCAGGAATTGCCAAAGCACTCACATCCAGGAGGTTTGGGGTGAATCTCAGAATTCCCAGCACATTCAGGAACTCCCAAAGCTGCTCCTTGCAGAGGGGTAAAGCTCAGGAGGGGTTGGGGTGAATCTCAGGACCCCAGCACATTCAGGGGTTGCCAAAGATGCTCCTTTGGACAGGGGCTGCTCATACCCAGGAAGGTTTGGGGTGAATCTCAGGAGCCCAGCACATTCAGGAATTGCCAAAGCACTCACACCCAGAAGGGTTTGGGGTAAAGCTCAGAACCCCAGCACATTCAGGGGCTCTGCAGCCCCAAGTTCCTGCCCTGGCAGCCACCAAAGACAGGTGAAACCCTCCCGAACCCGCTCGGAATTTCAGCCTCTCTGCCCACAAGATGTCACCCTGAATTTTAACAAAGGTACTTTTACCCTTTTGTGTAAATTCCCCTCCCTCCTCCCCGTGCCCCATGCCCAGAACCAACTGCATTAACTGTTCAGAACTGATGATTTACACACAACCCTGAAAATCCTCTTTAAATCTCGTTGCTCCTGACCTCAGCTGCATTTTGGCAGCACATTCCTGCAGTGAATTCTGGGCTGCATCTCTCCAGTTTTTCACAGCACAGGATAAATATTTTCAGATCAGTTTGCAAAGCCCCAACCCCAAGATTGTTCCAGTGATGTTCATCTCCAGTTTGAGAAGGAGCATGTGGAGATGCTTCAATGTAGAGTCTTAATAAGTGTTATCTGATAACAGCAGCCTCAGATTTCAAGTGTTTCACAGCTTTTGGATGATTAAAAAAAAGAATTCCAGCATGAAAAAAAGGAATGAGAAGTATCTGCAAACCTTCTTGAAAGTGGGAGTGACAAGAGCCTAACCAGAGTGCATTTGCCCAGTCTCTAGGCTTGGAGAAGGATATATTGAATTTTAAAGGTTTAGTTTGTGCTGTTGTTTAAAAACTGGTGCAGTTTGTTCAGAGGCCAACTCCACACAAAGCTTTGCTGCTCTTTTCCTCAAGAAAAACCAGAATCTGCCAGAATTCTGGGCCTGTTTTGCACAGGGTGGGAAGGGAGCGTGTCCATCCCCATCAGGAGCCTGCCGTGACATTTATGGGCACGCTGAGCAGGGATGCTCTCACAAGCACAATAATTACACACACAAATGAGCTTTGAAATTGCCCTTTTATGAAAATTCAAACCTTGATATTTAACTAGTTAATAAGAGCCCCTCTTGCATCTGATTTGCAAATCAGGTATTTGTAGGAAAGGCTGGGAGCTTTGACACTGGGATGCTGTCTGTGGCTATTTTAAATCCTTATTTACAAGGCAGGCAGATCTGAATTTGGTTTTCTGTGAAAATCTTTGTTTCATTTCTGCTTGCACATGAATAACCAATATATAACAGATAGCCAATAAATTGGACACAAAAGCAGGCACAGAAATAAACTTTAAACTTCTGAAACACCTTAAAAACAGACCTCCCAAACTGATCAGTGTGTGAGAAAAACACTTTTGCAGCAGAACACTGCACACAAAGCAGGCCCAGCCTGCTGCTACAACAAGCAGTTATCCTTCAAAAATAATAAACAGAATTTTACCAAAGTTGTGGTATATCTAGCTCTGTATTTCATTTTTAAAGAATATTTTTTTATGTTTAGCTCACACCAAGAGAAGTTTGTTCCCAGTTTCACGGGAACAGAGTTAAAGCCTGATTACACCTTGGTGATTTTACCTAGAGATTATTTTCCCACTCATTTATTTCCTGTCTAATTCAAGACAGCTGCTGGTTTGGAGACTGTAACATGAGTGAAGGGTCAGATTTGAAAAGCAAAGAAGGTAACTTCTATTCTCAATCTTTATACATCAGTAATGCTCAGAACTGAGCATCTCCAGGTATTCCAGGAGGCACAAAAATCCCCTCTCCCACCCAATCCTCATTTTCCTCAGAAAAGGGAAATTTCCACAAAAGTGTTTGTGGAGCAGCTGCACAAGACTTCTCATGAACCATTGAAACAAATATTTTTGCCTCAACATTAGGCACAACACCCCCTCGGAGATTTCTCCCTTTTGCCAGGGCGTTTCCATCTCCCCAGCAGCACATTTGGTTCATGCTCAGTGCAATGCTCTGCAGAAGCTCGCTGGGCACCTCAACATCCCTTCAAACTCCAAAGAAAAAGGCTGAGAAATGCCATAAAGAGAACAGCAGCCCCTAAACACGAGATTTTTTTTTTTCCCCCATAGGAAAAAGAGGGTTTTCTATAGGAAAAATATGAACACAAAAAGTTTATTGCTGTTCAACTCTCACCACTCCCAGCGATCACGAATGAAGATACAAGAAACGCTGTGGCATTAGCTAAGTTTGCTCATGATTTTCCCACAGTTTTCTCCGATAAATCCCCCAAATTTCCAGGCTAAGTTTCCCTGCAGCACAGCCTGTAAATATTGTGATCAGTTCTGTAGGGCACACACTGTAAATACTCTCACTCAGGGTGACTTTCTCAGTAATGAACTGGAGCATCTTGGCAGAGGCTGATTTGTTTCACCCACTACCCATCTTCCCCGATAATTAAATTTTTCCTTCTAAAAAACAAACTCTGCACCAAAGTACCAAATCGGTCAAGACATCAGGAGGCCGAAAATAAACAAAAAAATTAATTTCAAACTGTGAAACACAGTCAGCATGAGCTAAATCCTCTCTAAGTCCTCACAGCTCATCTCCAGCAATTCAAATCAGGCCCAATTTCCACAGGAAGTTTTAAAGGGCAGCTGCAGCATCCCTGATCCCATCATGGGCTGATTTTAATAAATGCCACTCACCTTGGCACAAAGTTTGCATTTCAGCCATTGATCTCCCACTGTTCCCTTCACACGTGGTTTTCCTGGCGTTTGTTGTTAGTTTGGGCAGTGATCACACCCAGGCACTCAATAACCACAAACTGACCAACCTGAGCTGATATTTGCTTATTTATTTAGAGGCTTCCCTGACTGCACTGGCTAAATTTCAGCAAAGATAATATGATATTAAATACCAGTATATAATAACATACTGTTATTTAATATTTCAGTATTAAATATAAATAAGATAAATAATAAATATATAAACAAGAAATATAAATAAATATATATAATAAACATAGAAGTATTTATAATTATAAATAAAATAGAAAATATATAAGTATAAATATAGAAATATTTATAATTATATATTTTATATATTTATATATAATATATAAATAAATATATTAATAAATAAAATATAAATAATAAATATTTCATTAGGATAGAAACATCACATCATATTAACATCCTATAATAGTTCATATCCACAGCCAGCTTTAGGATTTTATAGCCTACTGACTATAATCACAGGAAATTATAATCACGGGAAATGTTTGAAGGTGTGCAAACTTTTTTTGGGAAAAAATTATTGAAAATGGATTTAAAGTCTGTCATTAGTCATTGCTATTGGTGCATTATAATAATTTTAAATAATCCTGAATACTGGGCATTGTTTATTTCTATTAAGGGTGCTCTGTAATGAGCAAAGGCTAAAATAGGAGCACAAATCCCAGCAGGTTCTGCACAGGAAGGGAAAATGTTTTTATTGGTAAATCCTGTCTCCGTGCCCACTGCTGTGCACTGGAACCAGTGAAAGCCCTGAGCACTGCCCAGCCTTACAGAACTGCTCTGCCTTCCCAGGAATCAGGGAAATGGACTGGGAGGTTTTCTAAACAGGCAAAATTTATTTATTTTATTTGTTTTAAAAAGCTCCATGTTCCACCTGCCCCCAAATCTGAGAAGAGGGGAGGCAAAGCCTCCATCCATGAGAGTTCTCTCCCAGGAGGGGAAAAGAGCTTTGAAGTTGTGTTTCCTCAGGGTGAGTGAGTAAAAATCCAAATGTGCAGTGCAGGATCCCCACCTCAGAAAAATCTGATTCTCACACCTAGAGGAGAATCAAATCTGGATTTGGATTTGCTGGGTGCCCTTGTGGAGCAGGAGTAGGATAGAAACAAACCCCACTCTGCAAAAACACCAAAAGGAAGAAAATTTTGGAAATTTGAAAGCTCAGACTCCCTGCAGCCATCAATAACAATTTTCCACAGTACAATCAGGAGATATCTGGATTATTCTCCAAGATTAGGCCATGGACAGGCTGGCACCCCTACAAAATTCATCAGGAAATTGGGCCTGTGGAGTTCTCCAGCCTGGAGTTGCACTGCCTCAGCAATTTCTTCCAATGATTTGATAAAAATGTTTTCAGCATTTTATGCATCCAGGTACACACAGCAATAATTACCATAATATTCTAAAACACAAAGGCAGAAAAGTGCAGTAATTTGCACTGATTATTAAGTAAAAATAGGGAACTTTAATTATTAATTTCTGAAATTACTGAAAGGAGAAAATAGCACACCTTCCATGTGCAGACACTGAAATTAGATTAGCTTGACAAGCCCGTTTCAGAGGGAACAGGAATACTTCAGTGCATTTATTTAATAGACCTTGAACATGTTATGAAGCAACTCTTTATTACAGCATCCTAAAAGATGTGAGTGAAAGGATTTTAAATCCCACATCTTGGTGCTGCTTTCAGATTCATACAAAACATTGAAAGAATACCAGTGATGACAGATTCCAATTCAGAGCAGGAGCAGAGGAAATGGGAATATCTGATGCTCCTGTGGCAAGGGCAGCTCCTCAGGAGGAGAGGAAAAGGAAGAATTTCCCTGTGCACGCAGCTTGGGGCAGCAGATTTTTGCCACACTGCGGTTGGGATGCCCACATTTATTCACTTGGATCTGACCTGTGGATTTTAAAGCATCAAAACTGACTGTCTGCCCTTCAAAATGTATTTTTTCCCCCACCCTGGGAAACTCACAATATAATTTTTTTAAGTGGGAAAAGAGTTTTATAGCATTTAAAGTAAACGTTTTATGGCATTTAAAGTAAACAGTGGCGGTTTGGTTGAAGGGAAGGGTGGCACAGAAGAGCCCAAACGTGGAATTAAATGAGTTGTAAATGGACTTGAAGAGAAGGGAAGGGCAGCAAGGCAAACTGGGCGCTGCAGTGATCCAGGCTGGAAATGATCAATGAAATAAATGAATGCTTTTAAAGAACAGTCAGCACAGAGGGAAAGGTACCGAAATTTGGGTAATGAAGCACAAGGACCTGCAGAAGAACCAAACCAAGGAGGACAGGCCTCCTTTTGCGGTTTCCCCCCCGTTTTTAGAGCAAACCCAGCATTCTCCACCCGTGTCTCACTGTCTGTCTGTCTCACAGTAACCCCTCCTTTACAGCTGCCACAGCGGCCAGGTCACACCAATTATTTCCTAAATGGTTTGTGCTCACCTGCACTTCAAACGGGGCCTTTGAGCAGCACAACAACAGCCCCTCGTTCATCCCCAAACCCATTATGCTCCCAGCACATCAGTCTGCTCAATTAAGGAGCCAAGCACTACAAAGTGACTGCACATCATTTGTATTGCCTCGCTCCAGCCGACGCTTTAGTCACAAATATCTGACTCCAAGAGGTCCTTTTCTGCTTAGCTAGGTGCTTTAGCCCAGCTTGCATTTATGTTAAAAAAAAAAAAAAAAAAAAAAGGAAAAAACAATCAGCAATGTGCTTCAAGCAAAGATTTCTTCTGTGTCCTGAGTGGTTATTTCTTCTCTGCAAAGGGAGTTTTGCCTTTCCTCGCAGCCCACTTCAAAGGGATTTGTTAGAGACTCCCAAGTCCCATGGAGTGACAGTCTGAAGGCTTGCTTTCAAAATATTGGAGGTACAGCTCTGAAACCAGCACTGCCTCACCAATTAACTTAATTCTTACTCACTTTTCCCTGTCCCAGGAGCCCACCCTGGCTCCAGCAGTGCTGTGCTGAGCTCGTTTAGAACAACACTGAAATACCTGAAATATGAGGGTGGCTCTCCCCTCTCCCAAACTTCCACTCCTCACCTGCAGATTTTGTGGGAGATGCTGCAAGAGCAGAGCTTTGACTCCTAGAGCAGCACCAGAGCCACACATCCATTTGCTATTCAAGGGTACCCCAAACAGCTCAGTAATTCCATTTCCCCTTTTCCCCAGCCTGGAAAGAGCAGGATCAATCCTGTGGATAACCCAGGGTACCCCAAACCTCAGCACAGCCCTGACGCAGCTGCTCCACAGCCTTTAGGGCAGGCCAGGTTGACTCTCCAGCATCTCCTGAGGAGGTAAAAACCCATTTCAACAAAGTGTAAATTCTGCCCAGTGCAAAGAAAAATTACTTTGAATTAACTGGATAGATGTTATGAATAATCCACATTAAATTCTTAATTTTGGGTTACGATAGAAGACTTAATAGTGGTCAGATACCCACTGCTTATGCAATTAATTCTTAGCCAAGAAAATGAATGTGAGATATAAAATATTTTAGAAATAATCTTTTCGTACAAAAACAATGGAAATTTGAAGAAGGATTAAGATTTAGTGTCACAACAGATTATAGTGTGAACAGAATATGTCCTTACAGAAATCTATTTAACCACTGATATCCTAGAGGGAACAAACTATAGGGCTTTTTCCATAGCAAAAAGGAAAAAAAAAAAGGGAATTTGCTCTTTGTGTTTACTGGAGCCCACAACTGGCAGGAAATGAGGCATGAAATGCATTGTCAAACACACAGTGTTCCAATAGAATGCCTCACTTCCAGCTGAGCATTGATTTCAGGGATGCAGGCCCTCAGACCCCCCTAAAAATGGGTATTTTTAACAAATGGATCACCCTGGCAATGCTATATATACACACAAAGGTTTTCCCACAAAAAGCTGCAGATTTTTTAATGTTTCTCTGAAGAACTTCCTCCCATTTGTTGGATTTCCTAAGATACACCCATATTTAAGGAATACTAAAAGGAACAAGGAGAGAAGGATTCCCAGCAGCCCAAAGAGACCCAAACTTCAGCTCAGAGTCACTCCAGATCTCAGAGAGAATAATTGACCTGCAGGCCCAGATTTGCACAGCAGAGAAGCAAGAGCATCACCCTCCTGGAAAACCTCTGCCCAGACATTTCCTGCTGCATCCAGAGAAATCCGGGCCAGAAAACGCCCTGGAAACTCATTTTTCTGTATTAATGCCATTAAGCAGCAGCAGCACACCCTGGTGAGTGTTGTGTCTACCCTAAGCCAGCCAGGGATTGCCCAAAAGCTCCAGGTAAAATGAGTTTTGCAGTTATTTTACAGAAAAAATTGAGTATGCAAAGCAGCATTACATCAGTCACCCTTTCCCAAAGCATAGCTAATGCACTTAATTAACCAGGCTGCCACCAAATCCTCTTTTTAAACACTTTTTTCTCTTTAAAGATTGTCACAAACCCCCCCAAACAAACAAAAAAAAACACTAGGAAAATTAAAAACCCAAGAAAATGAGAATCAAGAGTGTTGGAACAGAACACAGCTTTTTTTTTTTTGCTTTGACAAATCAGCTGTATGGCAATGACTTAATTAAACTATAAATGAAAATGATTGCAAAAGTGTCTTGTTGGGTAAGGGCAGGGTGTGCAGAATTGAACTCCCTTTTGGGGGGCTGTTTGGGACGCATGTGTGTTCTGTCACTTTGCTTTTTGGAGTCTCACACAGGGGGCAGGACAGGCTGGTCTGTGCCCTTTGGGGTTTGCAGGGACACAGCCCCTGAGATTTCCTTCCAGCCTGGGGAGGAGAGCAAGGCTGGCTCTGGAAAAGCCATTTATTTATTTATTTATTCATTTCTCACTCCTGCAGAGCCACCAGCATGGGCACAGTTATGGCAGGGACAGGCACAGCACATTTTCTGAAGCCAGTGTCATTAATTTCTACCAAAAAGGGGCAAAAAGGAAAAGGTCAGGATCTGGGGCTGAACCCAGCTGCAGAGAAAGTTCTGTACTCCTGAAAGACAGGGAGAAGAGACTCCCAACATTCAAATCTTGCTATAACTAACTGTGGTGTTTGGTTGTTAACCCAACCCACATTAATGGCTTTTCTTGTGTTCTTCTGCATAAACTAAAGAGGGGCTGAGAGAAATCCAGCCCACCATGGGCTGAGATCCATCTGTAAGGGGAATAAATCCAGGGGAAGTCACTCCATGTGATAGTGGAGCCCTGGAAAAATTTAAAGATAGAATCTGAAATGTTAGGCTTTGTGCTTTCCCAGATGAACTGCACCTGCGTAAGCAGTATGATAAATTATGTAATTGTTAGATGTGATGATTGTTTTGTAATTAAATGTTATTATTATATAACCATAAGAAGAATAATGAGAAACTATGTTGGAAATTCAGAGGGGGGCTAAACCTATGTATACAATAGAACAATATAAGTTTAATAATTAACATGAAAGTTACATAACGATAGAGTATAAAACCTGATCATTTCAGATGTATGGTCAGAATCAGATTTGGGTAATACCCCGATTCCCAGAGCTCTTTATTGAAAAGCACCACATATAATCACTGTGTTATTATGTGTTTTTGAACGCTAACACATATATAAAGCCCTTGCTGGATGCTCTTCCCAACATCCAAACTTCTGCCCCTGCACACCCAGAACTCCTGACAGGCTCGGGACTTGAGGACTTGTCCATTTACGAGTCCCATCACACTCAGAATGGCCTTTCTGTACTCCTGCCAAAGTGTTTGACACACAAGCTTGTCTCTTGTGCTTTTGCTTCTTATAGAAAAAATATGTCAGGCTAAAAAGACAGGTCCAAGCAGTTCCTGGCCACCTTGGCAAGCGTGCTGCTATTGTTTATAAACCCTTGCAGTTATTATTGTTTGGGGATTGTTTCTGTTATCTCACTTCTAATAACACACAAGTGACTTGCAATGTGTCAAGGAAATCTAATAAAATATAAATAAAAACTATTTGCCTGTGTTTTTTCCCCTCCTTTTTACTACAAGCACAAATTACATTAACAAAGCAAAACACCACAGACAATCGAGGCTGGAGTGCAGAAGCAGCCAGAAATGCTTTGTGTTTATTAAGTTTTCATTGCTAAGAGCTGCACCACGTTCTGTGAACGAAGGGGAGCAGCGTGTGCAGGCTGTGCTGGCTGGAGCCCAGGGCAGCAGGGCACAAACAGGGCACCAGGAACCTGCCCTGGGACAGGATCCCCTCGGGCACCAGGGAGAGCAGAGCCTGGCCCAGATGGGCCTGTGGGACACAGAATCCCTGGTTTGTTCCCCAGAAGAACAAACCAGCAGAATCCCTGGTTTGTTCCTCAGAAGAATAAACCAGCAGAATTCCCTGGTTTGTTCCTGAGAAGAATAAACCAGCAGAACTCCTGGTTTGTTCCTCCACCAGTGAGCCTCCATGCAGAGCTGCTGTGCTCATCCAGTGATTTTAGCTTGCAGCTAAACCTGGAGGGATGGCAGAGCAATTTACCCAGAGACAGCCAAAGGCACATGAGTATTGCAGACTTACTTATCTTTGCACTAGAAAACAACCTAGATGGGCTCTTGAGATCCGCCAGGAACTAAAATTAAAAAAAAAAGTGAAAAGAAAACTCAAAACTCAACAGCTGAACAGCTGTAGTCCCACCTTTATTATTTCAAGTGTTCTGTTACACCCAATCATATCTATTTTTCTCTAGAGATTTACTTAATTAATACTGTAAGAATTTTTTCCTTGCAAGAATTCCTCTTTTTAATGTAACCCCCAATTTTTTAGGTTTTTTTTTTTAACCCCAAACACACAAAAACCCCAGACCATTTTGCTTTGGCCCTTTGGCTGATGTGTCCAGCCCAGTTAAATTGTCCAAAGTGGGAAATTCAGTGTCCCCTGATGAGGAGCAGAGGCTCAGCAGCAGGAGGCAGGGACAGGGCACAAACTTTAATGCATTTATTCTGCACCAATCTTGTTTTCACCCTGGAGGCACCAGCTCCACACATTCTGCACACCTGCTCTTGCCAAAAGCACAGACAGACCCCTCCAATTTGGGCGCCACACTTGGGTTATCTCTAACCTAGCAAGGAGCACTTCTGACTGCTAAAACCAAGCAAGAATTTTGAACGCCACAGCTTACACTGCCTAACACAGCCTTGCTTGGAGCTGAGCAGTCCCTGCTGCAGTGGTGGCAGCTCCCTGTGCCTGCTGTGGATCTGTCACTGCTGAGAGAGGCCCAGGGATGGCAGCCCCCTGCACTGGACATTGCTCTCAGGGTGGACAGCACTCCCACACCTCGCTGCAAGTCAGGAACAGCACCAAAGCCACCTCAGCCTGCTCGTGCCATTGCATCTGGCAAGGACCACGCAGGAATTAATAACAGCTTTCCCACCCACAAATAAAAGTGTGCTACTTAAGGTTTTTGGCAGCGAGCTGGCATTTTGTCATTTAATCATTTCACATCATTACACTGCAATATGCAATGTAATGAGATGACACTGCTCGGTGACAAACACTGGGTCCCTCCTGGGCAGGGAAATGACACGCACAGGGGCCACAGCTCCATCCCCGAGCTGGATTACAGATCTGAGGGCTCCCAAGGAGAGCCTCACCTACACATGGCCCCCAGCAGCTCCAGTCCTGCAGGATCCCAAATCCCAGCCCCAGCCACCCCAGGGTCACAGCTGAAGGGCAGCCAGAGGCTCCCCTTATCTCTGCAGCCCACTAGATTGGGAGGATATATTAACCTTTAAGCATTTTGGAGAAATGCCTCTGGAAATCCCCTGCCAGAGCCTGATTGGATTGTCTGGGTGGTGGCAGAGAGGGGAAAAGTCCAACAAAGGCAACCCTTGGTGCCCACACGAGCCTCAGAGCGTTTCAGAGCAAGCCCTAAATGTCTGAGCCCCCGCCAAGGACCCCCAGGATGCTCAGAATTATTCTTCCCCACCCTTTCTTCCTGCCCTCAATCCAACTGGCACAAAGGCCACTGAGGAAGCCATAAATAACAGCCTCAAATGTCACTGCTGTGCTAAAGCCCCTCTCCTGCACACCCACAGGGCCCCTTCCCTCCTTCCCAGGGGCTGCAAGGGATGAAATCACCCCAGGGCACACAGTGAGACCCCAAAGCACTGGGAAAACCCATAAATGAAGCCCTGAGAGCGTCATCTGAGTGTGCAGAGGGATCTGTGCAGAGGGATCTGTGCATCCCCTGAGTGTGCAGAGGGATCTGTGCATCCCCTGAGTGTGCAAAGGGATCTGTGCATCACGTGAGTGTGCAGAGGGATCTGTGCATCATCTGAGTGTGCAGAGGGATCTGTGCATCCCCTGAGTGTGCAGAGGGGTCTGTGCATCACGTGAGTGTGCAGAGGGATCTATGCATCACCTGAGTGTGCAAAGGGATCTGTGCATCACCTGAGTGTGCAAAGGGGTCTGTGCATCCCCTGAGTGTGCAGAGGGATCTGTGCATCCTCGCAGGGGTGGCTGTGCCATCGGTGCCCAAGCACAGCCCCAGGGCTCCCCCAGGCTCCAGAGTCTCCAGCAGAGCTGGCACAGCACCCAGAGCACCTGGCACCGTGCTTGGGACCTGCCTGCTGGGCACAATCTGAGTTTTGGCCGCAGATTTATCCCCAGCAACCCCGAGAGGGCTGTTCCAGCCCCAGCTGCCCCAGGGCACACCCTGGGTTCCTCCCTCCCCAGCCCCTGCACTGCTCCTGTCAGGAGGCCTGGGAAGAGCCCAGAGAGAGACAATAAAATTCTGAAGTGAAGAGCTCTTTAAATATTAGCTCAGCTGGTATTATCATACATTTTTCCAAGTTCAAACATGATAAAGTGATTTGAGAGTTTGCCAACTCCACATTCAGGGAAGCATGCAGAGAGAGGAGAAATGCTGATATCTTTGATGTGAGTTCTTTTTCTTTCCTCTCCTTTTGTTGACTTTAAAGAGCAGTCGTCCTAAACCTGATTTCAGAAGGCATCAGAAAATACTGGAAATTACACAACAGCTTTAGGAGCAGAGTTGCAGGTGGCAAGATATTTATTTTCCAAAAGCAGCTCTCCATGAATGGATGAGCCATCCCAAAGAAATGGTTATTTTCTTTGCCATCTTATTCACAGCAAAAGCCCTATTGAATTTCTGCTATTCAGCCATTTATTATTTAGTGCCTGAGAGCGCTGGCTTTTTACATTCTTCCCCACATCAGTGAGGAGAGACAATCCTTAAAAACAAATTCCTGAAGTGGCAATGAACTTGTGGCTCCCACTCTGGATAAGCAGCCCTGAACATCTCTGTCTCCAGGACACAGCAAAAGCACTTTAAAAACAGAGATTTGGCACAGGACACTGCCAAGGTGCCTTGGCTCTGACGGGAACTGCCCCAGCTTGGGATGAGGTTTAGGGGGTCCCAGATAAGTTTTCCAGGAGTGAAATCAGCACTTGCAGAGGGACCATGACAAAAGCATCCCAACATCCAGCCCTTGCCTTGTCACCCCACAGAGGAGACTTCACTCAGCAAAACCTTGCAAGGCTGAAGAATGGCTTTAAGGACAAATTGTTTGCAATAATTTGAATTTCACCACCTTCCTAAGTGCCCAGGAAAGCCCTAAAAGAACCACTCCAATGCCCAGACATTCATTAAAATGTAATAATATAGATGAAGTTTGCTTAATCCTGCTGCAGAGTGCCACAGAGAAAAAGCAATATTCATTACACTTGGCAAAAGCAGGAATGGTGAGTGGGAGCCAAGGCAGGCCTGGATGCTTGCTTGTTTCCTCATCTTTTTTTAAAGCCTTTTTTTATTTTCTTCCATCCTTCTGCGCTGGCACGCTCCCTAAATGCAGCAAAGACAGAAGGTAATTACATATCGTGACTCATTAGCAGAAAAAAAGGAAAAGTGGGAGCAAAAGCAATAGGTAGGTGGGGGTAAATTTACCACATAATGATTTAAAAGTTTTGGACTCCTGCACACAAGGGAAGAAAAAAAAGGGAAGGAATTTAGTCATTCAGACTGTGAAATTCTAGGAGACTAAATGTCTCCTTAAATTATTTCATCACATATTCATTAGGCCATCCCAGGGAAAGCAGTTATATTATTTGATGGGGTTTCAGTTCTTTCCTGGCACCCTGAAGAAGACAAAGAAGAATGGACAAATGGAACAAAAGAGGAACAAAGGAAGCAGCGGGCAAAGGAAGGCAGAGAAGTCTTAGAAAAACCAAAAATCGCACAGAGCTCTCTCACAGGGCACAAAACCCAAGGTGTGATTGCAGCCCCGGCAGGAGGGGACGCCCCAAACCCAGCCTGGGGTGCCAGCACTGCTGCTCCCTGCACCCCAAATCCATCAGCACCTGGGCTCTAACATGGCCCCTCCATAGCACCAAGCACATGAAGGAATTTATCCTTGAGCCCACTGGACTCTAAAATAAATAAGTATAAATAATGATAAAAGAAAAGGAGAAGGGAAGTGAAACGCTGATGTGGGAAGTCAGGAAATCTTTATTTTACCCAGAGTCACTGCTCATAAACTTCTCTCCTTAATAACTGCTGGTTTGATGGGGTTCATTTTTTCATGGTTTTAATTATAATTAAAACTCTTAAGCCAGCTTCTTTTAGAAAACACAATATCTCCCTTTTTGGCTGTGCCACAGCAGAGGATCCTCTGCTCACTCCCTGCAAATTCTAAAATGTGGACTTAAAGACCCAGGAGGACAGAATACATTTTCTGCTATTTCCAAGAATTAGAATGTGTTGGGGAAAGCCTGCACTTGGCTGGGAGCTGCTTTATTAAAAGGATGCTGCAGCTAGAGTGGGGAAAAAATAGGACAAAGCATCCAGTGGGAGCCACTGCTCTCCTTGGGGCAGGGATGGCACAGGAGCAGCAGGTGCCAACCCATCCCTGCATCCCAGAGCCACAGCTGTGCACATCTGGGAACAAGGAGAGGAGCAGCCCCAGCCCTGGAGTGCTCCCACAGACACAAAACTGGGATAAAACCCAGGAACCAGGAGAGGAGCAGCCCCAGTTCTGGGCAGAGCTCCTGGGGGGCTCCCACAGACACAAAATCAGGATAAAACCCCCAAATCCCCACTGGGACTGGCAGAACTCACAGCCCCTCAGGGATAGCCACACTGGAGCCGATGGAATCCCCATCCCTGGGGTGCCCAAGGAATTCCTGGGTGTGGCACTGGGTGACAAGGTGGGGACTGGGCACCTGGTGATGCTGGAGGCCTTTTCCAGCCTCAGTGACCCTGTAGACCCACACCTGCAGATCTCAGCTATCTCACCCCTCTGCAAGGCTCCTTTCTCTGACACCTGTGGCCATTATTGAACTACTGACACAATGGGGGTACTATGTATTAAGCAAAAGAAAATTTGAATTAAAATGCTGCATTTTTTACAGCCATTTATAAATTAACTATACCTATGCCAAACTCCTTCAAAACCGGTCTAGCTTCTGGTATTTTAGCTCAGAAAATTCACTTTTACCCAGCTAAGCCCCACAGTCCAGCACTGCACACACCCTCAGCAGGGTGGGAGTCCAGTCAGGCAGCACCAGCAACACAAAAACACTGCTGGGAGCAGAGCCTTGGGGAGCTGATTGTTCTCCTCCAATGACAGCAGATTTTTGTGCTCCAGTTGTATTCTTTTATGAGTGTAATAGCAGCCCTTTAATTCAGGATCCATGAGAGAAGAGCACAACTCAGAGGGTGGAACCCAAACAGCCAAAGCATCACTGCCATGAGAAAAGGGCCTAAGAGTGTCAGCGCCTTCAATAACGAAAATCTGGGGTTCTGCTCACACCACAGCTTCCAGAATTTAGTTCTTATTATCTCAGAGTTGGTGGTTGTCACAGCAGATAAAGCACTGATTCCTGTGTGTACCAAACCCCACACGCTCCAAGGCCCGTGGCAAATATCAACATTTAATGCTGAGATCTGCTTTGGAAGCAGAACCAAAACAGCCCCAGTGAGACAGGCAGGGCTGAGGAGGCAGCATTGGTGACCCCTCTGACAAATCCTCTTTGCTGCCTCAACACAAAGCACATTAAAAGCATTTTGGAGCCCCCATCCACTTCCAGCTTTAACGCAGCCCAAGCTGCATCAGAATCCCAGCACAGCATCACCAGCACTGAACTCCCTCTGCTTTAATGCCAGCAATCCCACCTAGGAGAGAAATCACAACTCTTAACTCTTATTTGCAATGACATCCTCCTTTTCACTCTCAGCACTGTTCTTTAAACATTTCTCAACTTTCCCTCTCCCTTGCCTGTGCCTTGATACGAATTTGCCTGTCACTGGAGGCTGTACACAAAGAGAGACACAGACACTGAGCACAAAGATATCAGGAAGTGGTTTTCCTAGCAACAGTAATCATCTGAGAGATCCCAGAACATCCTTCCTATTCATGCAGCATTTTGTGTTTTGAATAGCGCTGACAGGTGAAGTGGATTCATAGTATTTAATACAAAAAATATTGCTGTGGATGGGAATGGCACAAAAGCAAAAATATCCACACTATTCATGAAGAGATGAATTCGGTGTTTTCATAACGTTCCAGATTATTCACTGAGGCGCAGTTTCAAAAGCTGAGACTTTCCCCTTCCCACAGAATGAACAATCCTGGGTGCTCTGGGGGAGCAGAATCCCAGAATTCACACAATCACTGGGTTGGAAGAGACCTTTAATATCATGAAGTCCAACCCAGCCCCAGCACCACAGCCAGACCTTGGCACCCAGTGCCACATCCAGGCTGCTCAAAAACACCCAGAGATTGTTTAAACCACCTTCCTGGGCAGCCATTCCAATATTTTATCACCTTTCTGGAAAAATACCTTTTCCTGATATCCAACGTCTATTTCCCTTAGTGCAGCTCGAGGCTGTGTGCTCTGGTTCTGTCAGTGCTGCTGGAGAAGGAGCCCAGCCCCAGGTGAGCACAGGCACCTTTCAGGGCTGTAGGGAGTGATAAGGTCACTTTATCACCTTTCTGTAAAAAACTTTTCCCTAATATCCAACCAAAACTTCCTTGGTGCAGCTCGAGGCTGTGTGCTCTGGTTCTGTCAGTGCTTCTGGAGAAGGAGCCCAGCCCCAGGTGAGCACAGGCACCTTTCAGGGGGTTTGGAGAGTGATGAGGGCACCCCAAGCCTCCTTTTCTCCAGGCTGAGCACCCCCAGGGCTTTGCCAGCATCTCCCAGCCCCTCACCCAGGGTGTCCCCAGCACCCCCAGCCTTCCCTGCCTCCAGCAGGACCCCCCTGCTCTGGGCTCCCCTTTATTTCCCCCAGCACCAGGACCCTCCTGCTCTGGGCTCCCCTCTATCTCTCCCAGCACCAGAACCCTCCTGCTCTGGGCTCCCATCCATCTCCCCAGCACCAGGGCCCTCCTGCTCTGGGCTCCCCTCCATCTCCCCCAGCACCAGGACCTTCCTGCTCTGGGCTCCCATCCATCTCCCCCAGCACCAGGGCCCTCCTGCTCTGGGCTCCCCTCTATCTCTCCCAGCACCAGGGCCCTCCTGCTCTGGGCTCCCCTTTATTTCCCCCAGCACCAGGACCCCCCTGCTCTGGGCTCCCCTCCATCTCCCCCTCCACCAGGCCCTGCAGAGCCCCAGGCTGCTGCAGTGGAGCCCTTGCTGCCAGTGGCACTCAGCTTCTCCTCTCTCAGCCCACAATTTATGGTCAAAGCTGCTGGTCCAGGAGTGCTGAGCAAGCTGGGGACCCTCCATGAGCTGAGCTCAGGTTCCTGCCCAGCACAGCCCAGCCATGACCCTAAATGTGGGCCACTGAAGGGATCAGAGACACAACAGACGTCAGGTACCATGCAGGGAGTGCAGCTGTTGTGCAGAACTAACAGAAAGCCCCAAAATTCTTGTTATCCTCCAGGGCAGAGCAGATCAATCCCATAAATCTGCTGGGATTGGGAAGGTCCATGAGCCAAGACCCAGAGCAATGCAGTGTCCCTGTCCCCCACGCTGGGACATGAACACCCTCTGGGGCATTGTTCCTTCAGCTTTCTGCCCTCCCATTTTTACAGTAAAGCCCCACTCCAGATGTCTGTCATCTCGTGGCAAACCCAACACATTCATTTTCTTCCTGGGCCACACATCAATTGTTCTCCTGCAGCTTCTCCTTCCCTGCCCACCAGAACGTGCCTCCCACAGGAGTTTCCCAACCCTATGGATGCCCCAGCTGCCTCCCATGGACTGATGGAGCACTGATTCACTGTAAATCTGCTTTTTCCTGAAGGCCTTTTCAGCTTGCAGGAGTTCAATGGATTAATTATTGCCATTCCCTTAAGGAAATCATCCAGCCTCTCCAGAAACCCATCTCATCCTGGCCCTAACCCTTCCTGCACTGATATTTTGGGCTGTCAGGGTATGGAAAGTCCTTCCTCCCTCCCCCTGCATCCAGAATATACAATGGGAACATCAACAAATCCTTGGCTACAGGCACACCAGAGGATGGACTTATTACCTGGGCAGCTCCTGCTTGGGATTTCATGCACTGCAAGTAATAATAAATTAAATTGAAAGGGATAAATTCAGAACAGATGTGAACAGGTATAACTAATGGGGGTGTCAGAGGAAATTAAACAGTGACAAACAGTGGGGTAAATTACAGTGTCAGGGTGAGTGGATTGTAAAGGGACACCAGGCAGGGAGCTGCATGGAGGCGCCATTTGGAAAGTACAAGTTCCCTGCAATTGAAATACACAGGCCATGGATTATAAATATGTTTGAGAAGAGAAACTGCTAATATGAGGTTTTGAGATAGCACAAGATTAATCAGCTTCCTTCCTTCCTTTCCTTTGGATGTTTTTTCTCCAGCTTCCCCTGCCTTTGGCAGTTGATATCCTCTCTATCCATTGAGGCCAGGGCTGCTGTGGCAGTGAAATTTGCACACCTGCTTTGCTCCACTGCCAGCCCTCCTGCACAGGGCAGAAACATGCACAACCCAAAAGGCCTTCTGAACTTCCCTCCAGCAAGAATTCTTCCCCACCCTTGAAATAAAAAACTTTATTAAGATCAAAATATTTTGGGAATGAATCCCATAAAAAGTGATATTAAAACTCCCAAGTTGAAAGTACTTCATAACCTTCTAGAAATACTCCTTGATATTTAAAAACCCCAAATCCTTCATGGCTTCAGAAATGCCAGGGAAAGGAATGCTATATTCCAACCAAATCTGCTCCCTGCATCTCACCAACTGCTTGAGGATCTATAATGAGCTACAATAAATCTTTTGATTGAAGCACTAATTAACTTTGGAGTTGCTTGTCTCATTATGAATCCCAGTTCCATGGCAGTAGCCACCTCCAGAACTGTCCCATGGACTGGTTTTTAACCAAGGCAGCATTAAATAAATTGATTTCCAGGGACAAGGGGACAGCCCCACCATGCCCTGCTGTTCTCCTGTTCCTGGGGAGGGAGAGGTGACTCCAGCACCCAGAACCCTGCTAACATCCCAGAGCAGCCAAACCCTCAGTTCTGTGGCTGCAGGAGTCAGCCACCCTCTGTTCACAAATGGGAAATAACATTAAACTGGACTTGGAGGAGCTTGGAGCTCATTTCTGCAATCCTGCAGCAGCAGCAGCATCATCAATGAAAGCTCCTGGAAACCCCCAGGCCAGCCCCTCTGGCCACCGACACCAGGCAGGACAAACCCACAGTGACAGCTCTGCCAACAGATTGGAACAGGGCGGGTTCAAAGCAGGGAGAAAATCACCTTTTCTCCAACCAGAGCCTGCTGAATCCAAGGGCTGATGCTGCTGATGGAGCTGGGAGGAGGAGGAAGGGACAGAGGATCAGATCTTAAGCTCAGCCCTGGGTTTGCACTGGCTGATTTCAAGTCACAAGTTTGGTCTTTGCTCAAACCTCCAAGGTGGCACCTCTGACCGGGAGTTATCTAAAAGTGGTTATCAGAAACTACTGAAGATCACCGTGTGCTCTGACTGCAGCCACAAACCCTCAGCAGCTGGCACAAGGAAACTCACAGTGACACGAGCTCCAAGAGCTCAGGTGGAAACGCTCACCAGAGACACCCAGCTCTGGGTTTGCACAGAAATCCCAACCTGGGAGGGAATCCCAGAGCAGCTGGGGCTGTTCTGGATCCCTGCAGTGCCCAAGGCCAGGCTGGAGGGTTTGGAGCACCTGGGGCAGTGGGAGGGGTCTCCGGGGGTAGGATGGGTTATGTTTAAGGTCTCTTCCCACCCAGACATTTCAGTGATCCCCAGAGGGGCTGCAGCACCTCCAGGAACCAAATCTGAGCAGTTGGTGCTGCTGCAGGGCTGGGGCTGGGCCCTGCTGCAGGAGCCAAGTGTTGCTAGGCTGGAGCTGCAGCTTGGGAGCGTGGTTATTTCTGAACTGGGGAGAATTCACACCAGATTAATATCCCCCAGCAGCACACAGTCCATGCCTGCAGCCTGGCTCCCAGGGAACAGCTCCACAGGGGCTGCATGGGGAGAGCCCCCACACCATCCCTGCCCACCCAGAGGGGTCACCTGTGGGGCTGGAGGGCACCCAGGAGCAGCTGCAGCAGGGAATGGGAGCTCTGGCTGCCTGTGTGGGAGGGGATGCTCTGAGATTCACTGCTCAGCTCACTCAGCCAGGCTCCAGCTGCCCCCCATCCAAAGGGGTGATCTGAGCAGGGCTGGGGAGCAATCCTGACAATTGTGCTGACATCCCTGAGAACCACGTCTGAGTTTAGGCTGAGACCCTCTCTCCCAGAACACAGCACAGAAAGGGTTAATTCAGCTGCTTTCCCCCCCATTCCAGCACCAAGGAATGGTGGTGGTGCTGCAGCCCCACAGAGGTTTCTCTCCTCACATCCTAAACCAAATACCCATGGAAAGAAACAGCTTCAGTGCAATTTCTGCTACACATTGCTTGAGAATCTAAGATGTGAGACAAGAATGCCATCCAAAATCACATTTCTGGTCAATAAACACCTCTGCAGAAGCCTACCAGGGTCAGCAGACACATGGGCCTAGGCTTTAATTATTAAGCAAGTTGGCAAGAGCTGAAAGATTAGCACTTAAAAACAAAAAAAAGAAAAACTTTCCTTTAATAAAATGGTGTGGATGTTTCTTGGTTCAATATTTATTATTTCATCTGTCTCCAGATGGGGACGATGAGCATTTGGATAAATGGATTTAAATGCTCAGCTTTACATTAGCCTCTGTGTGCTGCCCACTTCAAAGCTCCAAGGCAGACTTTTACACAAACATTTCTCTATAAATCAAAGGAGCAGCACTGACTTCTCACACAGGTAGTTCATGGAGGGGTTACATTTTCCCCATTAGTAAAAGCCAAGCATTAAAAGAAAAATTGATCTTTCTAAAGGCAGTCAGCACCCAAGTCCTTCCTTTCTTCCTTTTCTCTCCCCTGACCCCCAAAACTTTAACGTAAAATAAAATTAATGTAGAATAAAATCACATTTCTGACTATACAAAACAACTCTTGCAAAACAGAGGAAAGTCTCTTTGCTGGGACACATTGAGCATCTCCTCACAGACACACACACAGAGTTGGGATTGCATACAGAAATTTATCAGTTTCACAGAATAAACCACCGCCACAGGGTCTATTTTTAAAATCTGTTATCTCCTGCAGGTCTAGAGGGTAAAAACCAGCAAGAGAAGCAACATGTGGTCACAAAACAACCTGTGGGACAGAAAACCTCTCGTGGGCAGAGCAGCAGCTTCTGCTGCCCACTGCTGCTCCCAGCACAGCCCCTTCCCCAGCAATGTCCATCCCTCTCATTTCTCCAAGTTCAGAGAAATAAATGGCTGATTTTCCTAGCGTGAAGCAAACAGAGGGGAAAAAAAAAAATCAGCTGCATGAACTTGGAAGCAAGCTCCACTGGCACCATTGCTTTTAGCAAGATGCTATCTGACATCTTTTGGCTGAACAAGTCCCTTTTGTGGGGAGGATTGTACAGCAAATATTTCTGAGTAGCATAATGTTTGTTGGATATTGCTCTGTTAGGGCAGCTTGTGTTTTCACTCTATTCTGCTTTTGTATGCGAGGGTGTGGAATTTGTTAATCTAAATAAAACTCAAAATAGACAGCACACGGCTTACAGAGCTGCTGACGCCTGGTGGGAAATTTTGAAAGAGTTGTGTGTGTCAGGAAGCAATCCTGAGCAGGAGCAGCTCCAGAATGCAGGGTGAGAACCTCCCAGGGTCTGCAGCCCCCTGTCCTGTCCCAGCGCAGGCTCAGGGCTGGGCAGGGCAGCACCCCTGGGATCAGTGCATCCCTTTGGGTGCCCAGAGCTGCCGGGACCCCACTGGGGGCTCAGAGACCCTGACACACAGCCCAGAATAACTGTGGGTTTGATTGTGACCCCTGGAGCACGTTACAGCTTTGTATGAGGATCTGGAAGTCGCACAGGTTTGAATGGTGCAATAACAATCACTCTGCATTTCAGAGTGGCCTCTCCTCCCTTGTGTCCTTGTTTCCTCCACAGACCAAGCAGTTCTTTGACAAGTCTCAGGTTGTGATTGGTTTTGTGATTCTGTTTTTTTTTTTTTCTTAATGAGTTTGAAGTGATGGCAGCTCTTCTGGATATTATTTATAGGAAGAAAGAATGAATCCTCTTCTGATTTTGACCTTGAAAATGTAGATTTTAGGATTTTTGGTATGGGAGTTATGGAGACAAGATAGAAGAATCTGGGCACGTCCAGCCTTTATTCTTCTTGTTGTTCTCCATTTTCTGCAGTGCTGTTGGCACTTTGGGATTGGTGTAGAGTAGAGGTGCACTGGCTAACATAGGTGATAGGTATTGGGAATTAAGTGTAAATATGTTATACGTAGTTTGTAGTATAAAAGGACAACACAGAGTGCCTGTGGCTGCCCTGCTGAGCAGATCTCGGCTGGGCAGAAAGAAAATTTTATAGATAAGAATTAATAAACAACCTCAAGAGCCATGCAGGGTTTGGGGAAAATCAGGTGAAAGTAAAACCAGCCTGGCTGGGAAGGCCCCACTTTGTGTCCTCACTGCTCCTCCAAACACTGAAAATCCCTCATTCCACATGGCCACTAAACAGGGAAAGCAAATCAGAATTTGTGCACGGTTTCTCCTTTAAATCTGCTCACTGCAATCCATCCTCTCATTCTTAGAGCAACTGGAAACGTGTCCATTACTCACAGGCAGAGGAGCCAAGCCTACCAAGAATGATTTGGCAAGGGCTGGAGATGAATCACAGCACATCTCTGCAGCAGGAGCACATTGTCAATGGAATCAGCTAATTTTCAAAATACATTTGTTTCCAGCATGCAAAGATTAAGAGAAAAAGGGAAAGAACCTGGAAAGTTCCAGGAGCTCCCCTGTGCTGGAGCTGTAATTCAGGTGGGCTGGTACAGGAGTGCTCAGAGAAATCAGTTTACTAGCAAAGAAAATCACCTGCAAACTGGGCTAATCTGGGGTTTGTTTACTTTTAAAACAAGAGGGAAAGGCTGAGGTGAAAACATTCACTAAAACAGAGCTGAGCTGGTCTGGGCTGTCACCCTCAATGCCAGACAATCCACAGAGCACTAACTACTGGTTTTAACTGAGAAAATTAATTTCTAATTGAAGGCATTTTAACTTGTCAGCAGAGGACTGAAATTCTGTAAGATTCCTCCTTCTGAAAGCCATTGCCTTTGGATTTTTCTCATTTTCTCCCTGTTTGGGTCACCTGGATTAGCTGTGTGCCAGCTTCCACTGCTGCCTGCCACCCATGCTGAATCAAGACTTTGGGGCCGATTCTCTCTTTTTGAAAATCTTTGTTCCTTCTTTCTCCTCCTTCAGCTGGGCTGATCCTGGTGGGGACTTTCACCCAAACTGGTGTGAGGCAGACTCAGGGGCACTAATCTGGGTTTTATGGACGGGTCCAATGAGGAAAAGCTCCATGAAACCTGTGCTGCCACTCAGCCATTCCGATTCCTTTCAGTCCCCAGCCCCAGACCTCATCCCATCACAAAGGCAGAGGCAGGAGAGCTCTGGGAAGCTGATTGCAGGAGCTGCCACTCTCAGAGCTGCCTTCAGTGGGAAGGATTAGAGCGTCCTCAAAACGTCAATCAGATATCAAAGATACATGAAGATTGAAAAATAAAATGTACCATTTATAAAAATAAGTCTTTGGGAGACACACTTTAAAAAAAAAAAAAACCTAGGAGAAATGCGTCCCCAAAATAAACACAATCCACTGCCCAACTTCATTGCTGCCACTGACAAAGCCCCGAGCACAGCAACCCATGCAGCACACAAACCCACTAAATCCTCATGAATACCCCATTTCCATGTGCCATGAGTAGGAGTCTCCCACAGCTGACGTGAGCTCATCCCTCCCCAGCCATGGGGACACCACTGTCCCCAGCAGGAGCCAGGGATGTGCTGCTGCTCTTGCTCAGGAGCTGCACCAGCCCTCAGCCCATTGAGTTTTCTGTTGTTTGGGTTTTAATTCACTTTCCTAAGATTGCTTTTCATTCACTTGGTGACAGGTAGTTATTTGTTTGCAGGGTTCCATTTGACATTTATTGTTAGTGTAAAACACTAATAATAATAATTAGTGCCTTTTTAGAGTTGTCTGAGGTTTTAGTGCTGGTGCATTGTTAATATAAAACATCCCAGTGCTTGGCTGTGTATAGGATAGTATGATAGTATTTAAATATAACCAAGGGGCTCATTATGCTGTGACCAGATTGCAGTATCTTTGAGCCTCCTGTTAGCAAGCCAAGATTTAACATCCTCCAAACTTGTCTGCAATGCTAATACTTTCTGGAAAAAGGGGAGGGAAAAGCTACCAACAAAACCCTTAAACAAAACTGAAGCCCAAACAAAAACTAGAGAAAAACACACCCTTTTCATTCACTTAGAGTTTAAGAGCCAAAGCAGGTTTAGTGCCAAGAGGATAGGAACAAGTGAGAATAAACGAACCCTTGTAGAACCTCCAGGTACCCAGAACATGTTTGTGCAGCCACATCTTCATGTTTGGGAGCAAGAGCACTCCAGAGCAGCTCAGAGTTATCCCCTGGCATCAGATAATCAAAGTTTGGGAGCAGAGCACTCCAGGGTTACCCCAGTTATCCCCAGCCTCAGATAATCAATGTTTGGGAGCAGAGCACTCCAGGGTTACCCCAGTTATCCCCAGCCTCAGATAATCAATGTTTGGGAGCAGAGCACTCCAGAGCAGCTCAGAGTTATCCCCTGGCATCAGATAATCAAAGTTTGGGAGCAGAGCACTCCAGGGTTACCCCAGTTATCCCCTGCCTCAGATAATCATTCCCATAACAGGACCAATGAGGCTCTGGACAGGGCTTTCAGAGCCTCTCATTAACGAGATTTGCAATTCTCCTGGGGGCTCAGGCACGTTGTCAGACACTCCTTCCTTGGCTGGGTGCTCTTCACCAGCAAATTAAGGAAAACTCCCCCTATAGAGATGGCTGGATGCAGTTTTTAATATCAGGAATCAATTATGGCTGAAGAAAATAGGCTGTGCTGGTTTGGGCTGCTTGACCTTCCAGGAGAGATTATCTAGGCACTGAAAATGAGGCTACAAGTGGGACTGGCAATGCTCATAGCAAGCTCATTGTGCAGCTCCTCTCCTGCAGCTCGCCTCTAATCAGAGCTGAGAGCTGGAGCCAGCCCTCAGTTGTGCTGGGGGAGCTCAGGGCTGTTCTCACCTCCCCAGAGCCCTGCTTTGGACAGACCTGATCCCAGGAAGATGCAGGAGTCAGATCTGTGCCAGCTGACACAGCCCAGCTCCACCTTTGCCTTGTGGAGGAGGAGCAGGAGAGCCTGGATGGAAGGTCAGGGGCAGGGAAGGCACAGCTGAGATTTAATTTAAAAATAATTGTACCACACAGTTATTACTTTGGAAAACACCTGAAGACTGGAGCAGGCTGCAAGGTGAGCTCTTGCCATACTGCCATGAGCAGAAACACCAAATAATGGGAAGGAAAGAAAGAAAGGGAAAAATAAAGGAGTAGCTGAGCATTTCTTTCATTGCAGAGCCAGCTCAGCCCAACTTGAGGAAGTGGCATTTATTGTGACAAACTGAGTCTAGACAAGATCTGTCAGGTTCAGCTGCACTGCATGGCTTTAGGTGCACACGTTTTTACTACAGATTGTAAGCAGAGACATATGAAACAAGAATCTCAACATTGAGCCCTGCTGGATCCTCCAGGCTCTCTGCCTGCACACATTTGCATGAAGTGCTTGTCACTGGAGGATCTTGACAGCCACAGGGTTAAACTGCTCCCCTTTCCCATCTGTGCCTTCTCGAGGCCATTGGGCAACACCAACTCCCCAGCTACCAAAGGGATTCTCATTTTAGGAGCTGCTCAGCCACTGACACACTCAGCACTCGCTGTGTTCAACCCCAGTGCTCCAGGAGTGGGGTTCAACAAACCCCTTCAGAAAATTCCCTTTGGTGCCAACAACCTTGGCACTTCCTCTGCCCAACCCAGTCAAGGTTGCAGCAGCTTGAGAAGGGAATTAAAGGTGGATTTTTTATTTTTTTTTTTGGTTGGGGTTTTGCCTCTTTGGATGTTTGTTTTCCACCATATTTGGCAAATAAAACAAGAGCCCAGAAGGACACAAAAAAAATTCCAATACTCTCCAAAGCTTGGAAGATTCATGAAATTATAGAAATACCCTTGCAAACAGAGCAGCTCTTGACATTGCTAGGAATCCTAGAAAGGATCACAACCAGTACCATTAAATTCCTTTCCAGAGGGAAAAACAGGAATTACCACAACTTGCCAATAAAACCAGTCCAGGTTAAGGGGGTTTTCTTTCACACTCCACTTGGAACACCTTGTTTAAAACTCAAGTCTAGAGTGATAAGGGGGAAAAAAGGGTAAAGCCTACATGGAGTATTTGGCTAAGAAATCAACTTTTACTTTCTGAAAAATATGGATGTGCCCCTTTTCCCTTGATTCTGCTGAAAACCTGGAAAGCTCAGTCAGCTTTAATTGGGGCCTAACAAGGTTGGGATGAAGTTTGTATTCCATGGTTCTAGACACCCAGCCAGATCTGCTGCTGACAAGAACAGAAGCAAAAATCTTTGGGGAAAAGGAAAAAAGATAAAGCCAAAATCTGCTGAAATCTGTTTTGATAGTGTGACCCAGATACCAGCAGGGAAATAACAAACGTTTGCTGTATGTTACACTTGGCTTCCTATTGCAGAGCTGAGCCTCAAATGACCCCAGAGCATCCATTTGCTGGATTAGAAACTTTCTCAGAAAGCACCAGAAGCCAAGATGTTCCCACTGATGGGCTGGTCTTTAAAAGCAGAATTCTACAGAGGGTGAAAATTCCTGTTTACAAATGGGTAACTTCCATGGTTTCTATTAGAAAAAAAAAAATTAAAAGATCCAAAGATAAAAATGGCACCAAAAAAAAAAATCAGCATCTGTATTTTCCTTTTTAATACTGTATCTATTAGAAAAATCTTTGGACAAAGTGAAGAGTATTCTGAGAGGATTCCCTCCCCTTCACATGCTTTCTTAATTTCTGCAAGTTCCAATCTTTTCCTTTCTATCCCCTTCAACTCAGCAAATTCTGAAAAAGTACCAAGCAGGTTTTTCACAAAAACGGGAGAATTTTGTCAAAAGTTTTACAACTCCAGTCAAAGCCTTTCCCTCCTGAACCTGCACATTTGTTTCCTAGGCTCTGACAGCATTATGAAATAATCTGTGGGATGAGGCTGTACCCCCAAGCCCTGGCTCCATTGGTGTGAACCAGTTCAGGGGAGAAAGTTCTGGGCTTTCCCAAAGCTTCCTGAATTTCCCCAACCCTCTTCCCCCCTCCCACTCCACAAAACCCTTTTCCCATGGGCCCTGAGTGAGCCACGGGTGGCTCCAGCCCCTGCCCAGGGGATGTGGTGCAGCAGGACAGGATTGATGCAGCCTGGCCTGACACGTCAGGACGCTGCTTGTCACACGTGGAACCGAGCAAGAAAAATGCAATCAGCACCCCTGACATGCTCATAATGACTGAGGGTTTCTCCTTCCCTCGTTAGCTCCAGCATTTACCACACTCCGTTCTGTCGCCATAAGGCAGCAGCTCACCTGCTCTTGAAGCAGCATTCGCAAAGATCCCAAATCTTTACAGGGTGTTTCCTCCCCTGTGTAAGATTTGGATAAAGCAAAGGCTGGAGATTTAAATTGCAGGTTTGCCAGCGCCTAACACAAAGCTGGGAGCACATCCCATCCCTCCCGTAAATTGGGGAATGACAGCAGCTTGTCACACCTCGGGGGCCAGCGGGAACCTTCCACACCAAAGTGCTAAAAGCTGAGCCAGTGCTAATGACTCGCCCTCAATTTCCTCTGAGTGGATGCTGGACTCCTCTCCTTGAGTTTCTGTTTAAAAGGCATGGAAAAAAGGAATGGAAATCCAGCTCATGCAGGGCTTGCCAGCAGTTCTGAGCTGCTGCGTACTACAAGGCAGCAGACTGGCACTGCCAGGGTGTACTTTATGGCTATCCTGCTCCTACAATGCTATTTTTATCAATAAAAAGTGATAAAGGTCCTGCAGCACCTCAAAGGCAGCTGTAAAAGCCATTACATACTTATTTTCCCTGGACATTTTTTCCTTGGCACTTCATTTAAGCTATAAGGCTCCAAGAGAAGCCTACAGAAATATTCTCATTCTTCAGGAAGTGTCCAGGGCTCCCTGCTCTGCCTCTCACAGCAGCCTCCGAGGGGCTGCAGCAGTGTCAGAGGAAGCTCTGTCGGATCAGCAGCCAGACACAGCAATCAGATCCCAGGTTATTTCACACTCAAGTCAGCATATGGGAGGGAAGGTAAAGGTTAGTTGGCATGTTAATAAAAATGACTTGAAACAATTCCAGTTGGTGTCACTTTCAAGTAGAAGGATATTCTCCAAATGGCAGAGTTGTCAGCAAACGCTGGATGGGGCCCAATGTTCAGGTGTTTGCAATATCCTGCACGAGCTGCAGACAGGCAGCAGCACCCCCGGGTTTAACTGGTGCTGGACAAACCCCTCAGCTCCTCCCTGGCAATTCCTGCATCCCCACCAGGGACAGCTCTGTCCCAGCACTGCAAGCAGCCTCCCATGAAAAGCCCTCTCTCCAAGGCTCTCTTCAGGTGTGCTTAACCTTTTTCATCCTGCTATGCCCATGGCTGCTTGCCTCAAGCGTTCTTGTCCCCACGGAAGAGGATTCATTCTTTCTTCCTATAAATAACATCCAGAAACAGCTGCCATAATTTCAAACTCATTAACAAAAACCCCAAAATCACAAAACCAACCACAACCTGAGACTTGTCCGAGAGCTGCTTGGTGTGTGGAGGAAGGAAGGACACAATGGAGGAAAGGCCACAGAAATGCAGAGTGGGAGGGCTCAGCAGAGCAGGATTCAGACTGGCACCACTCTCAAGTGCCAGCTCTTACTCCAGGAGATAAACTAGATTAATTATTGCTCAAGATTATGTATATAGCTGGAGCTCAAACAGCCCAGCTAAGAAAATGGGATCAGGTGATAAGGAAGTGAAAGGCTCCCTGGAAGTGTGAACAAGCAAGGGCAAAGCCGAGCTGTATTTCAGCAAACACACACCTCCGTGGGCAGCTAATATTTCAAACATCAATTACCAGGGCTGGTCTGCAGGGCAGCAGCTGTTGACTTTGAGGAGTGGAGGAGATTTAGCTCGGGAAGGCAGCTCCATGTGATAACCCAGCAGAGGCAGCCCTGGAGGCTCAGGCTGGGGCTGTTGGACCTCCAGACCAAAGCAGACTGGCTCAAGCTCCCCGAGACCAGGCCCATGGCCTTTGTGTGCTGGACAATGTTATCGTGGGCAAACACCTCACCGAGGAGGAGGAGGAGGCTCAGCCCCAGGAGAGGAGGGGATGCAGCTCAGCCCTGGAACGCAGCTCAGCTCTGGTTTGAGCTCCACAGAGCTCAGCAGCCCCAAGCACCCGAGCTGGGCATTAATCACCTGCTGATATGGACATTGTGTGCCCGGGGTGGGCAAGCCAGGCTCTGTGTTTGCTTTGCTCAGCGCTCAGTTTCCTCTGGAAACCAACACGAAGGGAAAGCCACACACAGTAAAGGCAAATCAGACACTGACAGCCTCAAAACTGCTCAAGTCTTCTCCAAGCTCAAGTTAAGAGTGAATTCCCACCAAGCAAACACTCATTTTACTCAAGGTTTTCATGACACATTCACCTACATACCATGTATTTCATTTTCACCACTAGTCTTAGAAAATCCTAAAAAACAGGTAAGGAAGGACAAATAAAAGCTACCTGGACATGAAACATGAAAAGACATTTTACAGAAAAATGAATTCCATCTTGAGAGGAAATCCTGACATTTTAACACCATATTTGGGTTATTTAATGCAGTCATTCTAAGCTTGCTAAATCCCTTCCCCCCCCCCCCCCCCCCCAGTAATTTCTGTTATACATCTTAAGGGAGGATAGAGTTAAAAAACCCCAACAAATTAGAGCAGGAAAGCAGCTCCCCACCTTCTTAAGTGCCACAGCTTCACAAGAGGAAGCTTTTATGTGCTGTGTAGTAAGTGTTAGCAGTTTGTGACATTTCTAGCCTGTCCAGGGTGTAACTAGTACATGACAGGTCAAGTCTGTCACCTTCATAAAAGCAAAGAACATCCACACTGGCACACTGCACTGTGGAGTCCCTCTGAGAATTACCAATGTCACACCAAATTCCATCAGCAAAATTTATCCTCTCTCCATCCCTGCCATTTGGAGGAGCTTCCAAAAAAATTCAGATTATGTTTACATGGAGACATCTTCTCTCCTTACTCCTGTAAAGCAAATGCCATGAACCAAAGCTTGAATCCAGATTTAATTTGTCCTTGTGGCATCTCTAATTAAAACACACTTCTCTTTGGGGAATAGCTGGAAAATTAAGGTTATTGTTGTCATTGTAATTAATTAAATATCATCATATGCTTGCTCCCATAAAAATTATCAGTCTTCAGATTTTGATGGTCCCTCATAAAATAAATGGTGAAATAAAAATGAATGGATTGCAAACAGGTGAATTAACGATTAGCCAAGAATTCTTCAGATTGAATTCTGTAACATCAATGGGAAATCCTGGCACACTGGACTCTGCTTTGGGTCCCCATGAAGAGAATGCTCAGAGGAGGGAAGTGGAACCATCCTCAGGGAGCTGCTCAAGGATTCAGCAAGGAAACACCACTCACTATGGGCCTGTCCCAGCCCCTGGTGGCTTTATATAAATTAGAAATGGTATAAAAACCAAGAGATCATTTCTGCAGGGGAGATGGGGGGTATGAATAATGGGCCCCAAGTCCATTATTCATATCCTGAATAAAGCCCTGAGTCCCTTCCAGCCCTTGCACAGTGTGGGAGATGCTCCCATGAGGTGTTGGATGTTCTGCCAGTGCATTTCCCCCCTTGCCCTGCCCCAGCCCATCCCTTGTTCCGGCAGGAGCATGAGCCCCGTGGCCAGGTGGGCAGCCCCAGCACCCCTCCCCAGGCAGCAATTGGCCACAGGTTTTCCTTGTAGCCCTTAACCTGCTGCAAAACCCCAGCTCCAAAGGAGCCCAGCTCCCAACCTCAGCCCTTGCCCATCATTCCTGTTGTTCAGTGAGCAGGAAAGAATAAAAAAAAGGATTGATTTGGAGGATAAATTCTATTTATTCAATAGGAGACAGAAGAAGTAGGATATTTAGAGCTACCCTAAAAGATCAATTCCCTAAATCCTTGGTTTCTAATACAATTTGGAACGGCAGCTGAACGTTACAGACCCGTTCATCAGTTATTCAAATGCATTTGGTGGGCATTAATGCAGAGCTGGCCTGTGCTGTGGATAATGTCACCAGGAGCTGTTTCGGGGAGCAGCAGCCCCGCAGCCAGAGCTGTGCAGGGCCTTTCACAGCTCAGCTGCCACCAGGAGCATCTGCAGGGGGAGAAGCCACGGGCTCTGCCTTGCCTCCATCCTGTCCCAAAGGAGCTGCAGCCTCTGCTGTGCACAGCATTCACTCCTCAGGGGCACAGGCCCGTTCTGTGTCACCATCCACAGCCCTGGGGACAGCCCTGGTGGCCCTGGAGCCTGCTCAATGCTCGCTGACCAAAGCCTGTCACACTGCATCCCAAGCCAGCCCTGCCGCTGGTTTATCACCTCCTCATCACTTAAACCCATCCTGAGGTAAGCTCTCCATCAGCAAAGCAATTTAAAGGCGTTTCTTGCCCAGTTCAGGGTTTTTTGGCTGGGCAGGACATCCCTCACACCCGGGTTTGTGCTCCAAACCCATCTCCTGAATGAACAGAGCTCCAGAGAGGGGCAGTGCTGAACCACCCAGGCCGAGGCTTCCCAAGGCACCTGTGGCAACGTGGATGTTTGAAACAGCAGCTATGGAATGGCTTCTGTGTGCAGCCACAGCAACCTGCTCCTGGGGATGTTTCATGCATCAGATCCACTTACACAGCAATTTCCATGGGAAACAATTACAGCCTCGTGCTTGCTGTCCAGCCTGCACGAGAAATGCTGACTGCCCTGTCCTGGGATCCTCAGGAGCAGCCTAACTCCTCACTGAAAATAAGGCTGTATTTAGTGCCCCTACAAAGTCTTGTGTGCTTTATCAGTGTTACAGTGCCTGGCTTCAACCTTCCCCTCCCTCATCCGCACCCCAAGAGGTGCCCTCAGAGCAAGAGTTTGCAGAATTATTTATTCCATGATTGTCCAAGTAGCTAATCTAAAATACGTTACTAACATGCACTGATATTGCACATATTCAAAAGTTAACCCGTGTTTTTCCTGCTAACCTTAGTTTTACCTTGTCTTCCTACCAGCCATGGCACATGGGGTGGGGATCAAAGCATCAGAGGGGGAATCAGAAAATGAGGCTTTTGATGCTCATTGTGTTGTAAAAGCATTGCCCTGCTGTTCATTGTGCCCCGGAATTGCCCTGGAATCTGTGAGGTTACAGAAATCCTCTGGGGGCACCTGTGCCTTGAGCACCCTCCACTGCTGAGACAACAGGAGGCAAAAGTGAGGAGAATGGGAAAGAAATGAACACATCCAGGGGGAATGGAGAGCCCAGGAGGAAATTGGGAGCAATTTAATTAACAATTTCAATAGCAGAGAGGGCCCCAAAGTCACCTGCACTCTGGTTACTGCTGTGGCTGCAGGGCACCCCAGAGCACCCCAAAGCCTTTCCTCCATCTCCTCCTGGCCAGGAGGTTCCTCAGCCAGAGCATTCTGTAAATCTGCTTCTCACAGCAGCCAGGGGGAGCAGGGAGGTGTCAGCACTGTGACACAAGGACAGGAGTCCTTTAAAGCACCTTGGAGTCCCTTTGAGCAGCGGGGCTGTGACCTGAGCACCCCAAAGCCTTTGCCCCATCTCCTTTGGCCAGGAGGTTCCTCTGTTACCTCATTCTGTAAATTCCCACAGCAGCCAGGGGGAGAGGCAGGGTGTCAGCACTGTGACACGAGGACAGGAGCCCCTTAAAGCACTGCAGTCCCTTTGAGCAGCAGGGCTGTGACCGGAGCACCCCAGTCCTCACCTGCTGCCCAGGTAAACCACAGTCCCAGCTCATCTCAGCTCCTTTACTCCCACCTTTCCTCCTGGTATTAATGCCTTTAAAAGAGCAGTGAGGAGGAGCACTAAGCCTCAGTTCCCTTTTTTCTCATTGTTGGCTCAATGGGCTGTTAGCTAAAACACACAAAAGAAAGGAAAGCTGCCTGACTCGAGACCTGCTCAAGAGGCTTTTGCTTACACTGCCTGCATCTCTTTGTTTATCTGACTGCATTGTTTTGCTTCAATAGTTATATTTAGAGCATTCATAAAAAGGATGAAATAGGGTTTTTTTAAAAGAAGCTGTGGCTATAGCTGAGTTCTACTGAGCTCTGCAAACAAAGAACTGAGCAAACAAAGGAAAAAAGCCAGACAGGAGGTGGGGACTCCTGCCCCAGCCAAGAGGCCCTGGGTTGGACATGTGAGGGGCAGCACTAGAAAAGGACAAGTGCAAGAGTTGGGCTGGGGAGCCCCTGCTCTGACAGGATCACCTGAATGCTCACCTGGCCAAGTCTGCTCAGTTTGAGGGCAATTTCACATGGAAGTGGATATACAGCAAGGGGCTGCAGGAGGATAATTATTATTTTGCATTTGTGCTTGACAAACATGACTGAATTACTTCTCTCAGTTCTGCTGGAATAATGGAGGTGCAGCTCAGCAAACAGCCAAGAGTTGTACTCAACCTCATAACCTCACACCACATCCACCAACATTCTCCCCCATCGGATGTGCACAAGGTGGAAAAGGAAATGCACATTTTTAGCAGCTTTATTGTCCCTGAAGTTTCATTGCTGGAGCTGTTGGGTGCACAGAGAAGCTGGAATAGCTCATCTGGAAACTCCAGCAGGGATGCAGGCTCAGAGGCTGAGCCCTGACCCAAGCAGGGATGACCTACAAAGGGTCACAGAGCTGGCTGCTGTATGCTGAGGCCTTTTCACCCTTCCACCAGCACATTCCTTTGGAGCCCACCCCTATTCCCCCCAAAAAGGGGAGATGCTCACAACTATTCACATAAAAGAATAAGCAGGTCTTTGCAAGTGTTTAAATCTCTGCCACAGTATGTGTCATTAACCCACCCCAGTGCTGAGTGGGCACCAGGACAGTGCTGAGGGAAGCTGAGCACACACAGTTGTTCTAAGGAGGGTGGTGCATCAGTGCTGAGCTCAATCTGCATCACAGAACAATCAAAGCACTGTTATGGCACAGGTGAGTGCAGAGCCTGGAGCTGGAGCTCTGCAGCAGAGGCACAGCCACCACTTTCATTGTCACCTCAAGAGAAGACATAAAAACATATAGGTAGGGAAAGTTCAGCATAACAGGTTCATAATTAAGGTAGCACAGACTTCTCCACGTTGAAAAAGGAACAGAAAGGCAGCACAGAGCATCTGTGCCATGACAGCACAGCAAAAGCAGGGACTCTGTGAAAGCACAGGGGGGACCAGGGTAGGAATTCCAGGGTGGGGGCTTATGTCACACACATCTTTCATGAAAAATCCTTTCCTTGGGATTTTTCCTCCTGAGAAGCTGAGAGGCCTCAGGAACAAAATGCAAACAATGGTTATCTGCTGCTGTGGAATGCAACAGGTGCATCTGGGATTGGTCTCATGTGGTTGTTTGTAATTAATGGCCAATCACAGCTGGCTTGGACAGAGAGCCGAGACACAAACCTTTGTTATCATTCTTGATAATTCTATTCTTAGCCAGCCTTCTGATGAAATCCTTTCTTTTAGTATAGTTTTAATATAATATATATCATGAAATAATAAATCAAGCCTTCTGAAACATGGAGTCAGATCCTTGTCTCTTCCCTCATCCTAAAACCCCTGTGAACACGGTCACAGGCTTATTCCTCGCCAGTATTGTTGCAGTTTTCAGAGATGAGGTTTGTGACAGGTCCATCACTCCCAAGCCCATCCTGTTTTTGCCTCTTCCGCTCCCCAAACTCGGGCAGGTTCTGTCAGAGCTGAGCACCAGAGCCTGCCTGGCTCTGTGGCCTCTGAGGCTGGGAGCTGCAGAGGTGACGCTGCCCTTCACCTTTGTAAAGGAGGAGACAGCCCCAGAGGCAGCTCCAGCACTCGGAATGATGGAATGACACTCCTGAACTGGCACAGGGGCACAGAGACACACTCGGGAGGGAGGCAGGGGAGTGCAGACAACAGGAGGCAAAAGTGAGGAGGATGGAAAGAAGGGAACACATCCAGGGGAGATGGAGAGCCCAGGTAGGAGCAGGGAGGCACAGCAAGAGGATAAGAGGATGAGATTTTAACATCAAACAGGGCCCCAAAGACAGCAAAGCTCTCATTGGAACAGCAGCACAACGAGTGGCAACACCAGCCCTACACTTGTAAACTTTTATATCACATCCAGGCACAGTGGGAGGGGAAAGAAGCAGAACTAATTTCCTCCTCCAGAGAGGGAGTTGGAGCTGCATTTCCAGGCTTTTGTTCCCTTTTGCCTGCCACCCCTGCACGCTCAGCAGCCTCCCCACCACCACCACACTTCCTGCAGGCCCTGGGTCCTCTCCCAAGGGAATTTCATCATCTCCAAACATCCATCCTATGGACACCATGGCATGGAGGAACCAGACACGCTGTCACTGCTTTGGAGGGTGTAAACTGCTCTGTTTCCCTCTACCTGCAGATGTGAGTGTGCCTGCCCTGCTCCCAGGCTCAGCCCTGCCAGGTTATCTGCAACACAAGGTAGCGAGAGGCCCTGCTTAGGAAAAGGGACCAGGATCTGTCTTGACAAGTGTTTTGCATGCAGTTAAACAGACAAATGTATTCTGCTGCCAGCCTCTTGCAGGAATTTGACTTGATGCCTGTCACCAAACAGCTTCTTTTGCACTAGAAGAATTACAAAACACTCATACCCTATAATGATCAAAAAGAGAGCCCCATGCCCACGTTAGATTCTGGAGATGCAATCCACGCTCCCTTGCAAGCTAATCACATCTGAGCCTACACAAAATTAGGAGATGCATTTCTGAGGGTGAAACAGGCACTGAACTGTTGTGTGATGAGAAGGCCACTGCTCCTGCACTCCTGCTGGCAGCACTGACACCTTCACAGGGCATCACTGTGCGCAGGGACAGCCCCTGCTCCACCCTGCTCACCCCTGACCACACAGGGCACAGCTCAGAGGGGTGTAAACCCAACGCTGCTGGGTACATTCAGCCACATGTAAATAATGTGACTTTTACCAACCCATTTCAGTGGGGTTTGCACCCCTAAGTCCAGCTCCTCACCTGGTTTTCCATCCACCACTTGTATTTGTGTTATGCTCAAGATGCTCGTTGGAATCTGCTGTTGTGCAGATATTATCTATTTATATATAGAAATCTAGACATACATAAATATTTCTGAAAGAAACTTTTAGAAGAGCTCAAAAATAACACTGGTATTTATTTGTTGCAAATACAAGCTCTCAAGAGAGGCAAAGCCTCTTCCTCATTTCACTTTCTGCATCACTTCCCCTCTGCCCTTTCCCAGGGAGCACAGTGCCCCCAAACCTCAGCACCACAAGGATATCAGTGGCACAGAGCAGTTCAGTCTCAGCTGGAGACT
Organism: Melospiza georgiana; assembly: GCF_028018845.1. Lineage (NCBI taxonomy): Eukaryota > Metazoa > Chordata > Aves > Passeriformes > Passerellidae > Melospiza > Melospiza georgiana. Next base: position 1,604,325 of record NC_080446.1, read on the forward strand.
GGGGCTCTTCAGTAATCACAATAAATTAACAATTGAAGGCTAAAAAACAGGACAGTGGCACTTTATAGGGCAAGATCTTTATATGCAGCTTTTAACTTTATATGGCAAGAGCTAGCCAACCCCACTTTGGATCGGGATCTTGCAGTCAGTGAACCCCAAGATGATGCAAACCCACCTGAAGCTGTGTTAAATCCCTAAAGGATTCCCCAGTTTCCTTTATGCCCAAGGAGTTTATTCAGGTGCTCTCCCACCTCCATTTGGCCACCCATTTTTACCCAGCTTCCCTCCACTTCACAACTACCAGATTTTTGTGGCTATCTGCTGAAATTTATTGTACCTGAGAGCGTTATTGCCTTTAGTTCGTTTCCATGGGGAATCAAACAAAAGGACACAATGGTACCATCCATTTCTTGGTCTGCACATTGAATTATCCCTACCTGGAGTATCCCTGGGGACAATTTAAGAGCCCCCAGCTCTTAAACTGCAGCAATGGCAGTGCCAGCAGCGCCCCGTCACCCTCACCCAGCAGTGCCATGTCACCCAGCTCCTTCCACAACTCCCTTCTTTTTCAACCTCTCCAAGAAGAAAGACAACAAACGGACGGAGCCAGCTCCCAGCAATGGCAACAACTTTGTCACTCGTGGCTGTGAGTGAATGTGAGCTGGCAGCTGTGCCAGCCCCCGGTGCTGCTCATGCTTTGGGCCACGCTGGGTTGGCCCATCCTCTGTGAATGTGACACAGCAGTGCCCACAGGCGTTGCAGGGCTTTCAGCATCGCAGCTGAACCCCCATTTGGGGAGGATTTACAGCCTGCCTCTGAGTGGTGTCTGGCTGAAACGTGGCATCCAAAGTCTGGCCATAAGAGCCCTGCCATGGAATCATAAATCTATTGGGCTATTTTTAAATTAGAAGGCTAAAAAATACAAATGAAGTTCACCATTTGCTGACACATCTTTGATCTCAGAAGGAATGTGAATTCCAGAGGCCAACTCTTCAACTGATGTAAATCAGCACAACTACACTGGCATCAGTGGAGCTCCAGTGATTTACATGCTACAAATCTGTCCCTGTATTTATTAATGGAATATTTGTAGGCAGCTTTCGGGTCAAGCCTTTGCTGCTGATGTAACCTACTGGAATCAATGGGGAGTTGCTCATACAAATGCAAAATAAGACTTGGGTTTCTTTCTTCCCACTCCTGATTATTTAATTTTTAATTAAGACAATTGCAGAGCACAAGCTTAACCGTGGAGCACCCAGAGCTTTCCAGGCAGCTCCTCTTGGTTGAGACCCCAATGAGATTTACAAGGCAGCTGTAGGACATGCATCAATTGCTACTTTTCATCTTTATAGGTTGATCCATAGAGCAATCTGTGCTATTGCTGATCTATATTTATACCACAGGCCTATATTTTAGTCATTTCATGGGGAGCCCTGCTAAAGCTTGAAACAAAGAAAGTCTGAAGAACAGAGGGGAAGATTTGGGGTTCCACCCAGAGCTCTCTGCACATTCCTCCTGTCTCCCATGTTATCTCCTGCATTCTGTGGCAGAAAGGGCCAAAGATCTGCACACACATCTGTGCAGCCATTTCTGAACCCCTCTCCCTGGGTCCCTCCCTGGGTATTTTAAAAGGCAGTATTCTGTATTTTTTTGGTAAAGCTGGCATTTTGCATTTTTTTTTTTTTTTTTTTTTGCAAAGGTGGTATTTTGTATTTTTTGGTAAAGTTGGCATTTTGCATTTAGTGCTGCTCTCACCACAAACCAGGCTCGGGGAGCACATCAAGGCCCCTCTCCTGGGGTGTGTGCAGAAAGCAGCCTGGCATTAATTGATGCAATGCCCAAGACAGAAATGTTTGCTTCGCTCACTACATTCCTTCATTTACTGAATAATTCAGCTTCTATACAGGCTCAGCTGACCTTTGCTTGATAAAGTCATATTTCCAAGCGTTTGCTTGCATTTGGTGTTTTTAATCAGGTTCAAGTCCACTCGTTCCACATCAGAGCAGGGAATAATGATGCAGATCCGTGGTTTAGCCAAATGATGTTCCTTACAGCACACACACTTCCCCCAAATCACCGAGTTGTTAACTAAAGTGTAAGAGAATTTATGATGCTAAATAAAACCAGGGGAAAGAAAAAAAAAAAGATGTTTTAATAAGATGAAAATCCAAATGTTAAAATAATGAGCCATCTGTATGGGTGGCCCTCTCCTGAGAGATGCCAAGAGCTTTACCATCTGTGAAACATTTACCAGCTGTTTCCTTCCTTTTTCGTGAGAACAGAAGAAATCCTTGCAGTTGGTGTTTCTAACTGACACATCCCAGAGAAGGAAACAGGTTTGTTCCACAGCAGGGACCTCTCCCAAAGCCAGCCTGCCTGCAAGGAGCCGAATATTTCGGTGAGCATCGCTGCTCTGCTTCGGAAAGCTCTGCCCCAACAATGGCCCAGAGCACGCAGAAATGGGAGACAAAACAGCCCCAAACCCACAAACTGGATTTGGGAATTATCTACTGAATATTTGATCTAAACATTTATTGTTTTGCCTTTTTAAACCCCAGTCTGTTACAGGAACTCAGGATAAAATCATAACCCATTTGAAGCTTAAATGCACCTGCAGTAAATAAGTATAATCCAAATATTAATTGCTCAGAACTGGGCCTTGTTTTGTCTCTTCTGATCATGTGATAGCTGCAATCAGCACCTCCCTGCAGCTCCTCACCTGGCACCACCTGAGCCAGGGCTGCTCTGGGGTCAGACAGTGCTGCTGCTCTCCAGGGTTTGGGCTGGTGATAGCACAGATCAAAGGCTACCCAATAAACACAACTTTAATCCACGCAAGGAGATCTCATCTTGTATTATTTGTACCCTGACGTGCTGCTGCAGCCCTAATTGCACAACATTTAATTATTTCCTTGCTGTTCTCTCATTTCGCTGGCTGCTCATGTCAGTTGAACACAACTTCAGCAGAATTAGCCCCTAAATTCCAAGCTGATGAAATTTGCCCATGGAAGTGAGAACTGAATTCTGCACAGAAACTCCCTTCATGTCTTCCAAATTCATTTTTTTCAAGAGACTTGTGAAGTGAGTCAGGGGGGGAAAAAAAAAAGTAAAAAACCAGCTTATAATCAATGTGACAGTCCATGTCTGTGTAAGGAGCAGCCTTTGGTGATCATTTATGCCCCAAACACCACCACAGCCTGCACTCCCCAACAGGAAACCTGCAGCAGGCTTGGGAACAGCCCCCAGCCCAGCCAACACAGCAGGGACAGCAGAGGGGCCAAGAGAAAGCAGAGCAGGGAGGTTAAATACAATTGGAAATGGAGGAGTCCTTTATCCCTCCTGGGCAAACCAACCTCACCAACGTAGCACACACCTGATCTTTCTGCTGGAAATGAGAACTGGGACCTTGAACTTCAGGTACTATCAAAGTAGCATCAAATTTCAAGTAATATCAAATAATAAGGCAAGTTTTTTGCTAGGCACTCTCCTAGTAATATATATTGTAAATATGTATTGGTAATATACATTATAAATATATAATTCTACACTTAAAGTAAATAGTAGTGAAGAGTAATTTGAAGAGGAATTACAAGATTTGGTAACTCATACTATATTTTAGAGCATCATTTTCAAACGAAACTACCTTTTACCAGAAAATCTTCAAAAAGCAGTGAAAGTTAAGTTTGATGCCACTCTGAAAAGGAAGTTCTGGGAAGCACCCCATCAATATTAATCCCCAGAGAAGCTGAGGCATGAAGGAGCAGAGATTTCTTTTCAGGCTGATGTGACTGCTCTGGTCTCTAAGCTGGCAAAGGAGCCCAGCTCCAGGGGAGCCCTCCTGTTCTCCTTTGGGTGCCAGGGAAACCTTGGGGTGCTGAGGGAAACGGGGCTTGCTGTGTTTGGAGATCAAGGGATTTTAACCCTTTACGTGCCCTGGAGCCCCGAGCACCTCACCCACACCAGTTTTGCTGGGGTTGCTGCAGGAGGGGCTGGGAATGCCCACACCCTGCCAGGGCTGGGGGAGTGCAGAGCTCACCCTGCAGGTCCCTGCCCTGCCCATGAGCTGTCACTGCACCCAGGCTCTCCTGGAACGGGTGTTAGTTCCCATTGGTCACTGGGAATAACCAACCCCAGGGTTTAGTCAGCTGGGAATAACCAACCCCAGGGTTTACAGGTGTTTGAAGTTTGGGCATCTGTTCAGAGTTAGAGAATCACAGAGTGATCTTGAGCAGCATCAAGTCCCACCATCCCCCAGCAGTGCCAAGTTTGAATCTTGTCCCCAAGAGCCACATTGACACAACTCAAACCCCTCCAGCAATGGGCAGCTGGGCAGGGCTGCACAATTCCATAAGGAGAGAAATTCTCCCTGATATCCAACTCAAACCTCTCATCTCCACACACCAGCTCATGCTCACAGCTATAAAAACCCACAGCTGAGTGAGCTGGCTAAGAACAAACAATAGCCAGGTTTCTAAATGAAGCCATCTTAATTTTTGTTGTTGCTATTTTCAAACCTCTCAGGGTGATTTTCCATGGTTTTCAATCCCTTGCATTGCCTCCAGCATCCATCTGCACGTGCACATTAACCCATTGTGCTCTCAGCTCTGCTCTGTAGGACAAAGGTGGCTCTGAGCAAAGCCCACCTGGAGCATCCCCACCCACAGGGAAAGCCTCCCTTGGCATTGAGTTGGCATTTGAGATTGCTGTGTCCCCAGGGAGGGTCACACCTGCTGCTCTGTGTGAAAGCTGCAGCTTTAGCAGTTAGTACATCCAAATGACACCAGATACAGCACCCAGTGTTAAATTCTGGATATAAAAATGGTTTGTAAGAAGCTCCTGGAGCTGCTCAGTGGGTTGGAGGAGCAGCAGAGCAGACTCAGGAACAACGAGGTGACAGGGCCAGGCTTCCTGCTGAGTCAGGGGCTGCTCAGTGCTCCTGCTCCGTGGGTGTTTGAGATGTAAACTCACAGAATCTGAGCCCTCAGCACAGCTAAAATCCCATTTCACTCACTGGGAGGGTGGCTGTGCTCACCAGAGTGTCCTGGCTGAGCTCCAGCACAGGTAACTGCATTCTGCTTTGGCAATTCTCCCTCCATTCCCAATTAGGAGAGGGACCCATCATTTCTGGCTCTGTGCTGCTCCCATGGCAGGGGTGAACAAAGGCAGCAGTTGACACTGATCAACCTTCTGACACATTTCTGGAGCAATGGGCTGGCTCAGGGAGGGATGGGGAATGTGAACAGTTCAGCAGGAGAGCCCTGCACAGTTCAGCCAGGGACAGGAGGGCTCTGCCAGGAGCTCCAGGAACCACAGAGGAACAGCAACAAACCCAGGAGAAAGCTCCCAGGGCACAAAACCGGGCAGCATTCCCAAAATCTCCTGCTCCTCCTCTCTCTGGCCCCAGGTAGCACAGGAAGGGCTCAGAGAACAGACCCAGACCCCACATTTAATTTTGCCAGGGACAAATGGCTCTGCAAACCTTTGTGTAGTCAATGACACTAAAGCACAGCCCTGACTGCCAGAGGGTGCACAGGACACTGAGCAAATCAGTCATCAAAACAAAAAAAAAGAAAAACAAAATCAAAACATTCCACCATTTCTGCCCAGCTGGGAATGCCAACGAAGATCTGGAGATGCACCTGACCAAGAGGCTTCACCTAGAAATACCACTGTACAATTTACATGCTAAACACTTCAAAATGATCCTTTCTGCTGGTCCAGAGGGTCCTGAAGAGCAGCTAAAGGACAAGAGTGCAACACCCATGCAGGCAGCTGACATTCCACATCAATGGAATGACCACAAGAGAGCAGTTGTAAGAAGCTCCTGTGAGCAGCCTGGCTTGGCTGACCCTGCCCCTCTCCTATTTGTACAATATTTATGATCCTGCCTCTCTTCACTGCTGCACGGAGCATCCCGAGGCAATTCACAGGCCAGGTGCTGTGTAGGTGGGTGCTGTGTGGGTTTCCCCTGTGCTCAGCTGCCTGAGCACCAGAGCTCAGCTCGTGTTCAGCCAGGCCTGAACACCCTGGCAGCCAAGAGGAGCAATCTGTGCCAAGCTGCAGAGGCAGCCTGGGACCAGAGCACCTTCTCTGAGCAGGCTCTGCCTAATAGCTGCTGATAGAGAGAGTGTAAAATAGAGAGAGTGCAAGATCTGTGCACAAAAACATCTCCTGCTCACACCTCATTTGTGTACACCTGATCTCCAGCTCGTCATTGTTAATGCCGTGGACACCCAGGACAGGCACAATTCCCACCAAGAGGAGAGAAACCAAACTATATTTCTGGCACCTCCTCATGAACTCATTTGTCAGAAATTTGCTGTTTTCCTGGGGCTGCCCTGGAAGATGTGCTTTACAGGTTTTATTGGTGGTTATTAATTCCCCAGTCTCAGCAGCCTGCTGGGATCTCCAGCCTGAGAGGGGCACGGACCCAGCACAGCATCCCCAGGGCTCTCCTGAACCTCCCTCAGCCTCCCAGTGGGGAAAAGCACCCACATTTATCACCGGGCTGGATTTCTGCACCCTCCAGGCTCCACAGCTCCCATTTGCCTCTCCCCTGTCAATCCTCATGTGCTGTCAGTCTCTTTTCCTTTTTACTTTGGTGAAAAGAAGCAGAAAGCCCAATGTAAAATTCAAATAGGGCTGGGAAGTACATTCTGTATCAGATTGCCTCAGAGCCTCCTGCAGCTTTTTGCAAAACGAAGCCCATGTTCTCCCAAGTTCTTGGGCACATCTGGAGTTTCACAGTTTTGGATCAAACCAGATGACAGCAGTCTGTCAAAAGACAGCCAGAAGCCCATCAAACAGATATGCAAAAGAATTAAATGAAGAAAACTCTTTTGAACCCAAAATAGAGTTTTTATGTAACACAGAAATAGTTCTTTTCCCAAACTTCCTTTCATGGGAAGGACAGAAAGTTGATTCTTTCTGTCTGAGAACAACACTTTGGCTTTGCTGATGACAGGCTTTGGGAATGGAAAGGCAGGAGCATTTTCTGGGAGCTGTGGGCTCATTTCACACACATCAAAGGCAGGGCTTGTCTTGTGCATGGTGGGGAGAGGGATGGAAACCACCCCAAGATCTGGAGGAGCCCCACTCCCACCCCAAAGTTTTGCATCTCAAGCGCTGAAGATTTTAATTAAACCAAAGCACACAAAATGAACACACGAAATAGGCAGACTAGTTTGTTGGGGAAGGACTTTTTGGCTAATTCTGAGAGAGGGTGGCTCGCAGCACTGTACTTGGCCTCAGAAATTTAATTGTACCTAAATTAAGACTGAAAGCTGATCAGGTTGGATTAAAGCCTAGTGGGATTCTGAAACAGATTTCTCGCTCTGTCCTCTGCTAATATTTTTCCAAACTGCTTTTTTGGCAATCCTTTCCTTTTTGCACCCAGTTTTCCCTGTAAATGAGCAGTGAAATTCCAAAGGACTCTATCAGGAGTTAAAATCACTCAGTATATATTTGCCAGCGCATGCAGTATTTATTTTTAAACAGTGCCAAAAGTGTTTATAGATAGAAACAACAGGACAACCCATAATTAAATAACTGTTTCTGCTACATCTGCTATTTAGCAACTTGAAGGAAAATAATTTCCCAACAACAAATAGGGATGGTCAAGAAAGCTCTCAAGTTTGGGCCCATTATTACCATATAAAACAACATATTAGTTGCTTAGCTACCAATCATAAAGGAAGGCCAATTAAAAATGAAAGAATCTTAACTAGCTGCATGGAATATAAAAGTGAAAAGTTAAAAGCTGTCAGGTGCTTAGTGGAGAGAATACTGAGCAGTGATTGACAAACTGGGCTTGCTTTGCTTCAAATTTGGCTTTGATTCAATAAATGATTGACACACTGATGTCGTCTGAAATAGCAGATTGTGCTTTGGAGAGGCTATTTAGCAGCCCATTGATTGACAGGTTACTAAAATTGTCCCATGGACAGAGGTAACCAAACAGAGCTATATTTTGACAGGTGGGCTTTTTTTTGCCTTTTTTTCACCTGTATTTGCTATACCATTTATATTAAAAGCAGGAGTAGAGAAAGGACCATAAAGGTGTCATTCAACCTCCATGAAAATGGCTCAATGGTTCCTTTTGTAATATTGCTCCACAAACCTAAAATTCCGTTCCCCCATTAAACATCATTTTTTTAAAATGGAAAACCCTAAAAGCAAACCTGAACAGCCTGAGACTTCTCTCTCAGAAAGCTTTTGCACAGAAAATAACAACTGAACGTATTCCCAAGGGGGCCCAGGCACCAAAGTCAGTTCTGTCTCTGGGCAGGAGGCATCACCCTGATGGGCTCAGCACTGCCAGGAGATAATAAGGGGATGGAAAACACCTGAATTTGGGCTCTCCAGCCCTGAGGGGTGTGCAGAGCCCCTGGCAGAGCTCAGGATGGTGGCAGAGCTGGCCACCAGTGACACAGGAGTTCCACAAGTGCCTCGGCACTTGGGAGCAAAGGGAAGAATGTTCCAGCCAGAGAGGGACATTGAAAAACTCCCAGGGCTTTGCTTTAATCAAAGAAAGAGAACCACACAGCACTTTTTCTAAATAACCACAAATACAGCATTATTGCATCACAGTTAGCCTTCACACCCAAAAACAAGACCAATTCCAGGTTTTTATCACTCTTATTTTCAACCCTTTTAACACAAACCCAATTATTATTGTTTACCAGCAAGTCTTCTTGTTTCTGAACACCTTACTTCTCATTCCTAAATTTCCAATTAGGAAACTACTTTTCCTCACAGTTTTTACTCTTAGTGCTTTAAACTTTCACATTTCTGAGGTGTTCTTTTATAACTTTCAGCCATCTCTACAGAAAACCCTTAGCTTTCCATCTCCAGCTTCTCAATTGATTGTGATCCACAGACAAAACTCCATTTTTTAACTAAAGACACATCGATTACAGACAAAGCATTAACTATGTTACCAACTTAGGCATCAACAATTCACTTCAGCACCTGAGTTTGCAGGTAAATCAACAAACTTAAGTTTCTCTCTGCTTATGGAGAGAAAGAAATTACCTTTTTTCCTTCAGAGAAATTCCTTCACAGAACAAACTCAAACCAGGCCAGAGTAAAAGCACAATAAAAAAATAGAACTGAAAATCACTTACCTGAGAGAATGATGTGCAGAGCTGGGCTGGGCTGAGCAGTGGAAGGGAAATCCTCTCCCTGGAGCATCCTGAGCCTCCCAAAACCTGGCAGAACCTGGTGGATCCCTTAAATGGTGCCCCTGCCCTGCTCACTGGGGGAACTGCATCACCTCAATTTTGGATGGAGATTGGGAACACCTGGGGCGAGCGAGCCCCACCCAGAAATGATCGTTCAGTCGTTGGAGCCAGGTGCAAACGTTCTCACGAATATTGAGAACAAACTTTGGGGAGTTCTATAGAAAAACCCCATTGCTTTCCTCCAGTTTTCACTTTTTGTTTTTTGAACTCTTGTGTTCTGCCATACAAAAACTTCCACCTTTCACCAATTTATTAAAATTACATTTCAATGGAAACACTTTGATGACTTGAAATTGAGCATTTTGTCCCTTTCAGTGCCTGTAGATTTTCAGTCAAGCTTTCTCAGCATTGTTTATTAAACAAATGTGCTAGGTATGTGTAAACTGTGGTCGTCCATTTATCTTTACTAGAATAGAAAAAACTCCCAGGATGTCTTGGGGGACATGGGACAAGTGACAATTTGGGGAATTACAGATTTTTAACATATTTAGGTAAATATAATAATATTTATAACATTATATATTTAATAATATAATTACTATAAATATAATAAATTAGCCTCACCTTTTCCCCATTTATAAGCAACACAGTCCTGGAGGCTTTACAAAGCACCACAACCATTTTAGGGCACATTATTTTACAGATATATCAATTATTCCAATTTTCAGCATAAATTCATTCATTAGCTATAAATAATCAAAATAACCAAACTAATAAAAGATAAAAAATTGCTGCTGGCATCATAGGCAGCTAAATGCAGTCCCTGTGCTGTTCATTTCCTCATTTCAAATTAAGCTCTGCACAGTTGTATTTTGGATTTACTGGGAAAAAACCCTGGTATCATCTTCAAACTTCTCCTTTGCAGCAGCCACAGAGACATTGCATAAAACATCACCATTTATAATTTGAACACTCCAAGTTTATTTTTAAGAATCTTTTAAAACAGATTTTTCAATGGAACCTGGTATTTTAAGAAAAAAGGAGCAGGAAGAACACTGCCTCCTGGATGATGCTTTTCTTTCCTAAAAATGGCAGATTTCAGCTTTCCTTTTTTAAAATGATGTATTTTTCCAAGGACTTGTTGGCGACTATGGTCAATTTTTGCCCAGTTCCAGTTAATTGTTATTATTTTCCAAAATTCTAACTAGCTTGCTGTTTTTTAAGAAAGAAAATAAATACACAAGTCCAAGTTCTTGCTGATCAGGGACTTAATATCCACTGAAGAAAATAGGTTTGTGGATTGTGGCGTGAACAACTTTTAGACCCAACTCATTTAATTAGCTGCTTTTGCTGGTTTGGTGGGACATGATACCACAAATGATATGATGATTTCACCTGCTGTACTTATTTCAGAAAAAGCAGAGTGCTTATTTTTGGTTTCTTTTAAACTGGAGACTTGTTGTGACTTAAGGAAGGAGAAATTCAGTTCAGAAAAGGGAAGCTTCCAGGCTGTTTCGGCCCTTGCAAGAGTGAATGATGGTTTCTGGAGCTGGGCTGCCGTGGGTGAAGGTGAGCTGGGCGTGCAGTGGGATCAGGTGTGACAATGAGCTGGTGGCACCGGGCAGAAATGAGCCCCAGATGTGGCTGGAGAAGGGGGCTGCAGCCAGAGCTCTGCAAACCCTGCACCGCTTGAAATTCTCCTTACTTGGCCCCAAAAGAGGAGATTTTTGCAGTGAGATGGGAGCTCAAACCCCAGGGCCTGTGTTGCAGCCAAAGGGTGAATCCTGCAGTGAAGATGAGAAGGGAAAGAGCTCTGGAAATGCTCTCGTGACTCAAAGCAGAAATTGTTGGTGATAGCAGCGTTTCATCCCAGGAGGGGAAATTTAACCTTCCCTACCAACCCACCAAACTCATCTGTGTACAGACCAAGGGGGAAAAGGATTTTGCCCCAGTGCTGCTGTTCCACCCTCTTGTGGGCAGAAGGATTATTCTATAGGACAACACAGAATATTCTTACAAAAGCAAAATCCTAAAGAAATATTCTATAAACAAATGAGTACTTGCCTAAATGTGAAAAAGTGCAGCAAAAACTTATCTGAGTTCCTCACAGTGGCCATGAACACACAGGGAAAGAATTACAAAGAGAAAGTCACCAAATGAGATACAACTCAGAGGAACATAATAAGGAGAAAGTGTTTGGTAAGTGCCTTCTCTATGCAGGAAAAGACCCAGGAAAGATTACATCTGTCACTCAGCAAAGGGAGGAAGTTTCTGACAGATCACCCTAAAAAAGCCTTTTTTACTTTCATCCTCGCCCTGGGAATCAGCTATGATCAGATTGCAGAAATAATCCGGACCAGCGTCAGAGGGGAGCTCTGGCTGCAGGAGGAGGAGAGTTTGAGACAACTTAGAAAGCACAGAGGAAAGATCAGGACATTAAACAGGTCTCAGAAGAAGCTCAGGACTACCAGTGACCATCCCTGAAGTCTTGTGGAGGCCCAACAGTTTCCAGAAAAGGAACATCCAGTCCCAGCTGTGCCTGGTCCCCACTTTGTCCCCAGCCCAGAGCACTGAGTGCCACGTTCCTGAGCAACCTCCAGGGATGGGCACTCCAGACCTCCCTGGGCAGCCCCTGCCAAAGCCTGACCACCCTTTCCATGCAGAAATTCCTCCTGATGTCCAGCCTGAGCCTCCCCTGGCACAGTTTGGGGCCATTTTCCCTTGTCCTGTCCCTGTTCCCTGGGTGACACATGCTCCAGATGACCTGCAGGGGGTTGGAAGAGGTAGAGAAACCACACTCCAGAATTATCCCCTCACGGCCCATTGTCAGGCTGGAATAATGCCTGGAGAGTGTCCTGGGCCTGGCAATATCCAACACTTTTATTAATGTCTCAGGAGGTGGAACAGCAAATATTGAGCAGCAGATCTGCAGATGGTGCCGAGCCAGGGGGGACGGCAGCAGCCTTTGAAGGCAGCATTGTAATCCAGAACGAGCCTGACAAATTGCAGGAACGCTCGGAAAAAATAGGATGCAATTCAAGATGAATCAGTGCAAAGTTGTCACTGATGCATAATCAACGGCTCAAATATAGGATGGGGACAAGTGATTACAAAGCAGTTCTGCAGGAAAGCAGCTGGGGCTGCACTGAATCAGGAGCTCTCCGTGAGTCAACGGTGTCATGCTGCTGCAGAAAGGGCGGGTGTCAAACTGGGACATGTAAACAGCACTGTCATGTGTTAGACATGTGAAGTAATCCCACTCGCTGCTGGGGAGGTGGAAAACACAATCCAGCAGTCAGGTTTTGGCACTGCACCTCAAATCATATGTTGTCCAGCCACGGAGCAGGGAAATGAGGGCCAGGGAATGTGATGTGCAAGGGATGGCTGAAGAAGTGGGGATGGTTTGGGAGTGGGGGTAACATGTCTGCAAAGATGTTCAAAACTGCCTCAAAGAGGAAGGGAAGAAACTGTTCTCCATTTTATTTGAGAAGGCCCCCCAAAAAACCAAGTTTTCCAGCAGTAGGATGAATTTGTCCCTGGTAAAGCCACTGGAAGAGGTTGCCCAGAGGAGTTGCTGAATCTGCATGGTGTTGGTCAAATGTGCCTCAAAGGAGTGAGCACAGTCAAAGCTGTTCCTAGGCAGGGACTGCAACTGATCTACAGGTTCTCTATTTTCTCTAAAGACTCCTCAGTCTGTCCTGAAGTTGATGTTTTTAAAATCATTGTAACCCAAATCCTTTTAAAAATAATTTTCCTCCAACAATTCTAAAAAGAAAGAAGTAAACACTGAGGCTGACAATGCCATTAACTGGCAGTACTGAAAATTATTTATTTATCAAATCTTTCTTTGTTTGCAGGACTTACCAGAATTAAAACCTTTTCTTTCTCTACAATGGTAGGGAAAGCGTGAAAGGGGTCACCAACACTGTGAATTTCATTCAAGAGAAATTGTGTACTTACATATATATAACTTCTAGAGGGGAAAAAAAGGAAGGAAAGAAAACAATCCCCACGTTTAATTATCAGCAGAACAGTCACTGAAGGAAAGATGGACAACAAAAATAAGTAAGACAAAACACTGCAAGTCCCAGGGCTGAGCTTGTTGTGACTGCACTGATGGGAACTGTTATCAGAGTCAGGTACACAAGGAGCATTTGGCCCTTTATTGCACACAGAAGTGGCTGTAAACTTTCCTGTGAGGCACAACAACTCACTCACATTAGGCTGAAAAATCAGACCCAAACCAGCCCAAACTGCAGTAAGAGAGGATTTTCACAATCCCAGGTCACACTGTTGCTCCATGTAATCTGCATCAAACCAAGAAATTGGAAATCCTCTAAGAACATACCTACTTGATTGTATATTGCTATATTTGGGGGGAAAAAAATCCTTCTGGATCCCAGTGGGGAATTCAGCTCATGCCCTGAAGCATGAGATTTGATTACTCTTTTTTGAACATGCATAACTGCCATTGCTATTACTGGTCATAACATTTTGTCAGGAAAGAGAAATATTATTCTGCAATGTAATAAAAATAGATAAAATTCAATATAGCTTCAGAATCATTTGCTGCATTTCCAAAGTAAACATTAAGCACCCATTGAGATTATTCCATTGGATAAGCCAAGGAAGCCTCCAGTGCTATCTGTTCATTTTATTATCTCTAATTTTCAAGAGTGCAAAAATGCTTTCAGTAAATATTATGGGTTCTTCCTGTGCTAAAAGAGATGCTAAATGACCTTCACCAACTTTGTTATAAATAACAGAAGCAGGGAGCACACGCACGCTGGGTACTTCCAGCTCTATTCAAACCTATCAGCCAGTTCTGACCAGTGGATAAAAATGGACACCAGACTCTGCTTGCTTTTTTTCCCCCTTCTTCATAATTCCAGCCCAGTTCCCTCTTGAAAGGCATTCTGTTCTGTCAGCCATAATGGCATCTGCTGGTGGAGACAGGAAGCCATAAATCTGTAGGGTTCCTCTCGACCAAGCCTTGTTAATGCTCCCATTTATCACCGAGGATAGGGTGCCATCTCACTCCTGCTCCACTCACAAGTCCATCTTCTCAATTCCCCTTTCCCCAAGGAGTAACCATTTAAAGCAGCGACTTTTTCATCTCGCACGTGGAGCCTGCGAGCGGCACCGACACAAATCCCGTCCCCGGCGCGCACGCTTGGACTGGAGCCACGGCTCTGGAGAACAATAGCTGCTCCTCTGATCCCAGAGCATGCTGAACTGCTGCCCTGCCTGAACCACGGCTCCTGCCTCTGCAGCTTGCACAGGAGCGGCACAGGCAGAGGCTAAAATAGCACAGGACTCTGTCCTCTGTCGTGTTCCACCCCCTCGTGCCTGCGAGTGTCCCAGCACCCACATCGTGTCCCACAGTGGGGAGAAATCTTACTACAGCATCAATGGGTTAAACAGCATTTAATCCTTCACAATCCTTCACAATAAACAATCTATGGGAGGTGCTGCACCTCTCCGTGCACCCAGGGAGGAGAGGAGACAGAACACCAGCCAGAGGTATCTGCAGTTTTCTGATTTGGGAACCAACATGCAGAAGCTGAAGGGTTCAAAATCTCAACTCTAGACACACAAAATGTAAAGAGAAAATCTTTGCCACCCTGTGCTGAACTGCCTGATGCAGGTCCAGGCTGCCCTTCCCAAGGCAAGTAGTGTGTCATTGCTCCTCATCCCAGGGCAGGGATAATTGTCCCTCTGCTGAGGCCCCTCCTGGCCCTGTGTTTACACCTGCCTGGGCTGGAGACAAAGTGGAAATCCCTGGTGTGCACCAGCAGGGTTTTACACCTGCTGCACACAGGTACTAGACATCCCCACAATTCCCACTGATCCGAGCAGGGCTGCTCGCTCCTGAGTGAGTTATGCCAGGCAGAAGTGGGAAAATGAGTATTTTATAGTAGTGTTTTCCTATTTTATCTTACAAACTAAGCATTTGCTTGCACCAATAAATACTTTGTTATTGCATATAAAAATCGCTGGAGTTTGTACAGGGAAGGCTATCAAATAATTTCAGTGACAGCAGTTAGGAGGACACTTTCATAAACACAGCCTAGTGTTGGGCTGCTGGACACAAAGGTCACTGGGGGACTGCAGGCCTGTCCTTGCAGATGGCTCAGTGATACCAGCTACAACACAGTGGCCCTGTGTTAGTTGTTTGTAACCAACAGATATATTAAACATATATTTATATATTTATATTTGTTATATAATATATTTATATTTACATTTGAGAGGGATGCAAATTATTACTATTAATCCCAACAGTTTCATTAGGAAGAGTCAAATGCTAAAACAGGGGGGAAAAAAGGTAAAAACTCAGTTCTACAGCAACTTCTTGCTTTAAGATATGGAGTATCAGAAAAGCCACTTTTAGGAGGTCTTATACAAATTATAGTCAAATACATAGAAATTAGACCATCCTTTCCATCCCAAATCTATCCTTTCCATCCCATTTAAACCCTCAAGGTGTTCACAGCAGCTGAAGGAAAAGCTGATGGATGGACCTGACTGTCCCTAAATCCAGAAGAAATTCAGGGAGCAGAGAGGTTTCACCCGAACTTCACCAAACTTCGGTGTCCAACCCTCTGATCCCTTCATGTTCCTGTGGCTGGGACACCTCAGGGTGCAGAGTGACACCCTGGGCAGGGAAGGGACCTGGTCACCAGCCCTGGGCTATCCACAGGAGGGAGGGAGCACCTGGGGGAGCACCCCCGTGTCCTCAGCCCCGGGCACACCTGGGGGAGCATCCCCCGGTCCCCAGCCCCGGGCACACCTGGGGGAGCATCCCCCGTGTCCCCAGACCCGATCCCCAGCCCCGGGCACACCTGGGAGAGCATCCCCTGCTCCCCAGCCCCGGGCACACCTGGGGGGCGCCCCGGTGACCCGGCAGCCGCGGGCAGCCCAGCGGCAGGAGCGCCCCGGGCCGCCCAGCGGGATCCTTGCTGCAAATCCCTGCTCTCCCCCGGAGCCGCCCTGTCTCGGGGGGATCGCACGGAGCGCCCCGGCCCCGGCTGCCCGCAGCGCCCTCGCTTGGGAAGCGCATCCTGCGGGGCCGGGGTCACCCCGGGGTGGGGCGTGGGGCGGTCCCGCGTGTGCTGTGCGGGGGAAGGTCCCGCATAGGGAGGGGATGGTCCCGTATGGGGAGAGGGTTTGGAGAGGGGGTGTCCCCGCGTGGGGGGGGTGGGTGTGAGGAGGGGGTGTCCCCGCGTGGGGGGGGGGTGTGAGGAGGGGGTGTCCCCGCGTGGGGAGCGGTGTGAGGAGGGGGTGTCCCCGCGTGGGGAGCGGTGTCCCCGCGGGGCCGGCGGGGCGGCGGCGGCGCTGGCGGCGGCGGGCGCGGTGCCGGCGCCCTGTCTCTTTAATGAACGGCTCTGCCGCCCGGCTGCGCGGAGTAAATTTCCTCCTGTCATCGGGTCGCGGAGGAGGAGTTTGTTAATGTTCAGTTTGCTCGGCGGATCGATGTTCGCTGGCATCGCCTCGCCCTGCCTGTGTGTGCGTGTGCGCGCGTGTGTGTGCGGGGCGCGCGTGTGTGTGTGTGTGTGTGTGTGAGCGCGTGTGCGCGCGTGTGCCCGCGCCGGGGCTGCGTGTGCGCGCGTGTGTGTGCGGATCCCACATTTCCTCCCATCCCGAGCCTCCCTGTCCGCTCCCATATCACTCACTGCCTGGCATCTGACAGCACGGAACCTGCGGCGCTCCGCGCACACACACGCACGCACACACACACACACCGCGCACACCCGGGCACCGCTCCGCCATACGGCTCTGCGAGGAGGAGGAGGACAGGACAGGGAAGGGAGGAAGCAGCCAGCCCCACAGTCTCTCCAGAGCTGCCTTTTTAATATATACAGATCTATTTTGTTATTTATTTATTACCGTTCTCTGGCACTGTGGGCGCCTTTCATTTGCTCCTGAGCTTGGATGTTTGAATCAAAGCAAAGCAAGTGTTGCAACAGTTAAAAAAAAAAAAAAAAAAAAAAAAAAAAGAAAAGCCAACCAAAAAAAAAAAAAAAAAAAAAAGGGAGAGAGAGAGAGAGAGAGAAAGAGAAAGAAAGAAACCTAGATTTCTAAAATAAAATAAAAACCAAACAGGTTCCTATCAGTGAAGTGGAAAGGAGGGGGGCAGGGGAGGCTTGAGGGGGGTGCTGGGGAAGCAGCTGAGAGGCAGAGGAACACGGCTCAGGAGCGACTCAGGGCTCTCGGATCTGGGGACAGAAGTGAGATTGGAGAAAGTAGAGCGATGCCAAGGAGGAAACAGCAAGCACCCAAACGGGCTGCAGGTAAGGAGAAGCCATCCACTTACACAGCCTCTGTCTCTCCACTCCTTCCACTCCTACCCCCCATCTTTATTATTATTTAGGGTCACCCTTGCTTTTCCGGGCTGGATCTTTATTTATTTATCCCCCTCCCCCTCCCTTTCCCTCCGTGAGTCCGAGGAGCCAGTTTCATCGCTTATTGCCAGGTTTTGCCGTGCCCGGGCTGTCCGCTCGCCCTCCGCCGCTGCCCCCGGCTCGCCGCCGCTCCCGCTCCGCTGCCCGCCCGAAACTTTCCCCCCAACTTTCTTCCCCCGGCCCCTTCTCCCCCTGCCCCTTCCCCTGCCTCAGCCGAAAGCAGCCGGGCTTCCCTTCGCTTTTAGCTTTAGGATAGATTTTTTTTTTTTTCCCTCCCTCCTTTCTGGTTTTCCCCCTCCCGGTGGCTTTCGCTTTGGATCCGTGTGTTTCGCGAAGTGGGTCGGGGTGTTTAATCTTTTATTTCGCCGTATTTCTGATGGCAGCTCTGGCCGGGTGTGTGTGAGAGAGAGCGCTGTGTGTGCCTGAAATAGTACAGGGACTCTCTCTGCTGATGAACCCGGTGGGGAAGTTCAGCCTTTGATCATCAGTGGTGAAAATTGCAACAGGAAATAAAATGAAACGTTCTGACTGTTAGAAGACAATCCACATTTTCAAATCAAATCCTTCTTTTGTTTCGTAGCCGAGTTTATATATTTGCACATGCCAAGTGGTTTTGCAATTTATTATTTTTTTTTTAACAGAAGAAAATAGTTTGCAACTTTGGAAGTGTTTTGTTTGTCATTGTAGGGTGTTCTTTTTCTTTTGGGGGCCAAGAAAAAGAAACAGACGAGTGGGTCTGTATAGTAAATCTTTTCAAAGAGTTTTCTTTCAGGCTCCTTAATTGATTTTTATTTTTTTTTTAATAGTGTGGTGGGGTTTTGTTTCTGGGAAGCGCAATATGGAAGTTCATTTTTCTTCTGCCAGACCCACCCACTGAAAAATCAGCTTTCCACTTGATTGCCAGCTTTGATTTGACATTTGATTGATCACCTGTCATCTTGCTGCCTTTGATCTATTCATTCTTGATATATATCAATAAATCACTCACCATGGTAACCCAAGTGCCAATGACGTAAGGCTTGCCCTCTAGATTCTCTTAGCCAGACATGCACAATTATTATCTTGTTTGGCTTTTAATGTAGGCGGGTTTTTTCCCTTCTTTTTTCCCTTTGTGTCCTTCCTGGCATTAGTTCTTTAAAGAAAACTCATATTTGATGTCTTTAGTTGAAAATTTTTCCCTCGCCCTTGTGAGTATTTCCTGGGCGTAGCACAGCAAATGTGGGACAAAACGTTTGGGCAAGTTTAGTGGCACACTTGGATAAACTTTGTGAAGTAGTGCTTGGGATCCACGCAGGGGAAATGTCACCCCAGAGAAACTGGGACACGCAGAACTTTTATCAACTCTCAGCTCTGGCTGCATTTCCTTGGGTGCAGGACAATGGGCTGCAGGCAGGAGCTTTTGGGACGTGCCCAGTGAATGTACCTATGCAGGTTGGGATTCCTGGCAGGCAGAGATCCCAAATTTACGGTGATCGCCATAAATAACAGCTCTGCTAGAAATACACATGTTTATATAAATTTATAGATATA
The DNA here is from genome assembly GCF_028018845.1 of Melospiza georgiana. Taxonomy (NCBI): domain Eukaryota; kingdom Metazoa; phylum Chordata; class Aves; order Passeriformes; family Passerellidae; genus Melospiza; species Melospiza georgiana. The sequence goes on from NC_080446.1 coordinate 1,623,442, forward strand.
TATATGTGTATTCGGGAGGCCTCTGCTGTCAGAGTCGCTATTATTATTTTCTTCACCAAGAGGTTTGATCTGAATAAGGCATTCACATTTTCAACTTGCAGGATAAATAAATAGCTGCTTTTTCATGGATGCTGATCGGCACAGTGACAGTGCTAGAGCTGCTCCTTTTTTCTCTCTGTCAGGAACAGGAGGCTTCATTTTATTTGGGTTTCAAAGTAGAATTTTCACTTGGAATGTGTATAGTATCTTTTCATGGCAGGGCACGGTGTTCCTTTTTAGAAACATAGGATACAGTAAAGTAAATTTTTGCGAGCAGAGCCCGTGCTGTTGTTTCCCGGGATTTCCCTGCTGAGATACAGTAAGAGATGTTTTTATCCAGAATCCTACAGCATTTTTAAGATCTTAGTGACAAGGGAGAAACTCATATGACCACAATTAGATCTCTCCTTTCTCATTCTCATTATAAAACCTGCATTACTCTTCAGTGGTGCATTTCTTTGATTAGATTTCTCCTCAGATCAATGTTGTTTCAGGTGAGCAAAATCCTGCAAATGCAGTCCAGTTTAAGCCAGCAGAACTATTTGAAGTAGGTTTATACATTTGCAATAGTTCTCCTGCTTTGAAGTTGTATTTGTCTGTTTGTGGGGGGTAGGGGGGAGTTTCAAAGAGCAGACGTGCCTGTTGTATATAGTTCTTAAAACTGACTTTCATTTTCAGGGATAATACTGAGGTTCTGTTTTGTATGGTGAAAAATACCTCAAAGTGACAGGAGACAGACTGTGCAATAAGAAATGTATCTCTCATCAAGGCTGATAGCAAAGCTCCTTAGTCCTTTTATTTAAAGGAGTTAATACATTATATATTACTTAATTTTCACTTTTATTTATTTTTAGTTGTACAAGTTCAAAGGTATCAGTTGCACTGTATTTTGTCTTGATGGCAGCAGAGATATTGAAGAGAAGTTTGCAACTTTTAGTTTCTTCAGATAGTTCACCTCCGAGGGAAGAAAAATGATAAGCCTTATGATTCTGGACATGTCTGCTTTTGTCATTGCTTAAAATTAAATACTATGCACAACTGTAAATAATTACTGCCATGCACTGACTTTGAAAGCAGGTTTCGAGTTTGATTAATGAATAATGTAAAGGTTAGAGAGAACCAGCAAGTGAATCAGAAGTGAGGTCCTGCTGTTAGATGAAAATCTATCTAGAGAAATATACGTGGCAATTTTGTCCTTTTCTATTATTAATTTTAAGCCTTGTATTCCTAAGAAATATATTCCAGAGCATTGTAATGAAACAAGGGAGTGTAATTGGATAAATGGGGCACTATTTATGTGTGATGATGGGGATTTCTGCTCTCCGGTTACTCTTTTAGAGCCACTTTATTTCACATCAACACCGAAACGATGTCAAACGCATTTTGATCTTTGCAGGGCCGAATCTTTTCTGAATCATCCCTGCTTTTTGAGAGCGTCACTTGCCAAGTCGATAGTTCTTGAGGCAGAGAGTTGCAGCTCTTTCCATCAGAGGCAGCTTTAGGATGGGACCTGTGTCTGCAGTAAGCAGCCCGTGTGTGCTGGGGCTCTCACCCCAAGGCTTTACAAACGGGGCCAATTCTTCCCCGCTCAGGTGCGAATCAAACATCGCTCCCCTGAAGCACCACTGAGTCCTGGCTGCTCCTGTGAGCAGGAGGAGGCTCGGGCCCACAAACTCCTTCATCCCTCAGCAAAATGCAGCCACGTCTGCGGCAAAAGTCTCGTAACGATCCCATAACAAATGGTAATATATTAACAGGAGGGTGGAAAAAGGGTGGAAGCAAAGCAGAATTGCTATTCAGATTTTATTCCTAGGGGTATGAAATAGCTTTCAAACACAATTTCACTGGATTAAACTCTCCTTTCCCCTGCAGCTTGTTTAAATGTGCATATTTTATTTTGTGATCATGAATTGGTAGTTTGCTTTTCTAAAGCCTGCAAAGAGGAATCTGGACTTAACGCCCTTTGCGGGTGAAATTTTATATTTCTTCTTTTCTTTCTGTCTCAGCCCCGACAGACTAGCTAACAACCAGAGCTGGGGAGAAGTACAGCAGAAGCAGGACTCAGGGACATTTATTCTGTTTATTGGAGCTGTAGAATAACACGGGTTTGTTTTTGGAAGAGTCCTCATAGAGCAGCAAGCAGAAGACGGTGAGCAGGGAGTTCTTTAAAGCTGCAGCTTGCACCTTAGTAGGAAAGGTTATTTAAACCAGGATTGTATTTAGAATGTGAAATTCTGCTTGTGCAGAGAGCAGAGTAAATAACCAGCAAGGCTTGCTCCCTGTATTTCTATGGTGAAAGGCATCCAGATATCTCTATAAAAGTATCCAGGAGCACTGTGGCTGTTCCAGGATTGTTTGTATCCTTGTTAACAGGGGCAATGGCAGCAGATTCCAAGGAAGCAGTGCTGAATGAAACTGTAGAAATGGCAGCACTGTTTTGTTTCAACATCCTCCAGAAAAGCAACTGCACATCAAAACCACCTAAACAGTTCATGCCTCAGAACCCTTCACTTACAGTGCACATCACAATGCTGACAGATGACAAAAAGGCCAAGGTGTTCACAAACAAGAGGAGCCTTTAAATCCTGGTTAATTAAATATCTTCAAAAATAGGTACTTTTGCAACTAAAGAGGCACCAAAATTAGTCGCCATCTGCGTTAAATTCTGCAGTCGGCTCCTAAGCCCAAAGCTGCTCGGAAATTTTTTTTCCCGTGTCAGAACTCAGGCCTGAACGGGACAATTTGAAATCTCGTTCATTTTAGTGCCTATTTCCCTATTTCAATTTTCCTCTCATTTATCCTAGCCCAGTATCTCCCCACTATCTGAAGAGCGGGGTGCACCCAGAGTTCAGCCCCCGGGACTGGGAAACAAAAGACATTTCCATCAGCAAATGACACAATTTTACAGCACTTTTGAAAGCGTGTCCATTGTTAGAAATTCTGGTGCATAACTGCTCTCCCTCCTCCGTGCTCTCTGAGAAGCCCATTTTCTCCAAACCGGCAGCATTTTGGAAATTTCCTGCCGGAGCTTTCTCCTCCTGATTTTTGCTCTCATTTTCATCACCCACCTCGAGGAGCTGTCTCCCCTAGCAGAGGTCCCTGGAGTCCCTCGGTAGCACAGGCCCAGGGTGAGCTTTTCTGCCGTCATTTCCCTTCCCATCCCGATGAGGACATCACTCCCAGAGAGCAACTCCAGACTCGCGGAGAAAAAAAAGCTGTCAGTTGCTGTGGCTGCAATTCCCAACTTAGCAGCAGCAGAGGGAATGGAACTGTACTCTATCAATTACAGTTGGAACCAGAGGCTAAACACTTATTGTGTTAAGCTATTGTGCAGATCTTAAGAGCTCAAATGTAAAAAAAATATCATGTCAGCTGGTGGAGGGGAGAATAAGGCCTGGTTCTTCCACTGGATGACGTATTATTAGCAGAGGCAAAGTAAAATTATTCAAATTCTGTTTAATGCTTCTCGGGTTGAGATGTGTGTGCCACGTTCTGCCTTAAAAAGGTGGGATCCTACAGACTTTGCTGCTAGAATAAGCCTTTGTTTTTCCCTCTTCTCTGCAAAATGAAAATATTTGTGAAGTTTTACCTCCAAAGCATGCTCACGCAAGCAGAGAGACATTTTCATTTGTCTCCCAATCTGATACAGGAGCCAAGTGGAACCACATTACACTCCGAGCTGAAATCTTCCATTTCATTCATGCAAGAGCAGGGATTTTTCATTACCTATTTAATTACAATCATTTACATGAGAGTGGGCCCAGTTCAGCAGCTCTTGCTCAGCACTTTGCTTCAGTGGGTGACTGGCCTGTGGAAGGACTGTCTGTGTAAGACTGGGCTGTTCACCTACAAAATCCAATATATCTGTTCCTGGAGAAGCATTCTGCCTCTGAAGAGGGACCAGATTCTTCCATTAAGCTTTGAATCCAGGGCCAGTTCTGCTTGGAACTTCTGTTCCTAACGCTAGTGAGCTATTCTTTCCTGAAGGCTGGATGACTGAGATATTCTGCTTGCTCGGCCAACTTCCCTCCCCAGTCACGTTTCTGTGCTCTGTGTTAATGACTGAGCGCTGGTTCTGGGTACCAGGAGGTGACATGGGCTTTTAAATAAACCTTTTTTAAGGCACGGTGTTCATGTTGTGCACAGGGGCGGCAGCTCTCGAGAAAACGCCTGAAAATGGGGTTGCAAATCCAAAGCCTGAAAGTTCCATGTGCTTTTAGGGGCTAAAAGCAGTTATTTCTCATTAAGGTGGCTTCTCACTCGAGGCTGTTGGCACAGGGTAATTTTTACCGTGTTATAATAACGGCTTCTGCAACTCAGAAGTACCTTGACAGCAAACCGTGTATTTTTTAAGGTTTCAAGGAGAAAAGCATCACAGAAGCACAGTGTTTCCCATTAGATTTACACATCCCTCTTCAACTGTTGCTGGCTTTTCATCCATTACCTTGTGAGCTTTCTCAGGCAAAAAAAAAGAAGTGGAAAAACTGGTCTTCTGATCTAATTGTTGCATTAAGTGTTTCATTTAGAAAAATGAAGAGAATCTTTGTTTCCCTAAAAGAAATGTTTTCCCCCTTTGCCCTAGGAAAAAGAAAGGCACAACAATAGCTTCAAAATGACAGGATCTGATTGTGAAAAATACCGAGTTTCTAACGTGCAGCGCCTGATGGTCCCAAGTACTGGTAAAATTCCACAGTTAAATAGAACAAACAGCCCTAAATGTCTGAGAAACGGATCCTTTTCAGGCATGCACACATCCATACCTGCAAGGAGGGGAGGAAAGTGCCTGGGTGGGAGAGGGATGCACCTGGAGAGCTCGGTTCTTCAGAGCAGGTTTTGATTATTGCGCCAATCCTTGCCCAAATGTTAGAACTGTGCTGTGAGCAGTGGTGTCCCCTGAAAGTCCTTTGTTAGGGTTTATTTTCTTCAAACCTCCAGCTCCTGGAGTCTGATGATGATTATGCAAGTGTCCAATATGCATTTTTAAAGGAAATTTATTTCAAACTGCTCACTCTGGAGAGGAGCTTGAAAACAAGCAGGCTGGAAGTTCTTATGCAGAAGAAAAATGCCTTGATTCTCAGAGTGACTGTTTTTAACTTCCCATCATTTTCAGCCAGTCCCATGATTTTTGAGGTTGTGCTTTGTGCTTTCTGTATAAACAAGGTTGGCAGTATTTCTTTTGCCTGATTCTGGTGATGAACTGGTGTGTGTGTGTCTGGGTGTATAATTATAGACATACACACACATAATATCAGTAAACAAAATACTGAACATAATGATGGAGTGGAGCTGTGTGAATTGGAGCTCTGGCTTTGTGTTGCCATAAACAAAGCAGTTCTGAGAGCTCAGACCATCGGTTCTTGAGGAGTGACTTTCAATTGAAGTTTCCTGGAGATTGCTTTTAGTGGCAATTAAATCTAGAAAGTTAATAGGCAGCAACTGCTCTTTATAGGATAAATACTACGAGGAATGCACAGCCTACCTTTTTCCCAGATATAATCAGGCTGAACTTTATTGAAAAAAAATTTACAACTAGCAACATTAATGCTGTATTTTTATTGTATTAATGCAAATGAGATGCTGACTTCGTTCTTTCATCTCCATGGCTTGTATCTATTAGAGCTGTATCTTATTCCTTTCTGTGTCTTTTCTCCCTGTGTTCTGTAAACTGCTCTCCTCTAATGATACTGAGGCTCATTAAAGTTACTCCCAATGCTAAAGAGACTCTGGGAAACATCCTGAGCTCTGCATGGCTGTGGAAAAGCACAACTGCCGAGTAGATGGGGAAAACTAATCCAGATCGAGCCTCTCATTCCTGTTTTGGGAAACCTTTAAAAGTGATGGGTCAAAGAGGAAGAAAAGGCTCTCAGGAAGAACTGTGAGCTGCAAAGAACAGGTCATTTTCAACTCACAGCCCTACCTGACAAAGATAAAAAGCAATAAAGTTTTAAGGAGCTCGCTGGCTCTTCCTGCATCTCTCTCAAAAGACTCATTTAATTGAAAAGCCTGTTGTGCTTGTTTTTATGCATGTAAAACAGAAAAGGGGCAATTTTGCACAGGGCCTGATATTCCAGCACAATATAATTGGAACTCTTCCTTCCTGCTTTTTAAGTCTCTCTGTTCATATAAAATTAAGACCCACTTATCTTAAATTGTAGTAAATCTCATCCAATATTGCTTTCATAACTTAAAAAAGGCTGTTACATATTCCCAAAGCAACTTTGCTGGAGTGATATTGGGTCCGTTTATGTGGAATTGGTGCATAATTCCTATTGAAAAAAGGAGCAGCTTACAGTTCTTGTTTTTAATGAAAATAATTAAATTCTCTAGAATACCTTGATAGCTCAGATGTATTTTTTTTCCTAGCGAAACTGCTTAGAGGAGATTGGAACGAAAACCTGCACATTGATGCAGTTTGTTGTGTGCAGACAACAACCGTATTTCTATCACTCGCCCTGCACTTGGACAGAAGTAATTTCTATTTTTCATAGAGAGATTTTACTCTGAATTTTCCATATATAAATATTTTTTTGTGTGAATTGCATGGCGAATCACCAGCACAATTTATAAGGTCTGCAATTTTCTTTGTACATATAGGAAGAACTCATTTGCTCCCCACAGGGTGAGTGGACTTCACAGGAAAGCGCTGGGTCTTTTATGATTTTATGTTTTGTGTCGAAGAAACCTTGCGCCAGCTGCTGTATTGGTCTACCAAAATTATTTTTTTATGTGTTTTTCAGCCGTGTCGTGCCATACATAAGCACAGTACAAGTAGCATTAAATTAACACAGGAAAGGAGAAAGAAGCTAAGCAGTTATATTGATCATCTGTAGCATTAAATGCTAAAAAATTTAAAAGCTTTCCAGTGCTTTTGATTAGCTGCGTGGATCCTGCTCATATTTGTGTCCTTTGTTAGGCAGTGGAGCAATATTTCTTCACACTTAGCACCTTTCCTCCGTGGGTTTCTTGCTGATACTCCTCAGAATAACCCCAGAGATGTGGAATATTTCCCCTCAGCTGTACAGAAAGGTGAATTGAACCCGGGAGGTTTTACCTGATTTGCTCAAGGTCAAGCAGTGTTTGCTCCCAATTCCCTGCTCGAGGTACTAGATCACATTTCTACCATCAGAGCATTTCCAGGAGGGAAGTCTGGGCTTGAAGCTCAAGGCATCCCTGGTCTGTGATGGGGAGAAGAGGGATCAGCCCAACTGGGACCCTGGGGAAGGTGGAAATGCAGTTCCATCTCTCCCACGCAATTCCCTGTGCTGGTGGAAGAGGCACTTTGCTCATGGCCAGGAGCTCCCAAAAATGGCAGGGCTCATGGTTTGGGAAAGCAGAGTTCTGTTAATTCTACCAAGCCAAGGGAGCTTGACTAAGCAAGAATTTTATACAGAATAATCAAGTTTCTTACATTCTGGTTTTTGGTCAGTGGTAAGTTTCAGGAGCAGAGAATTTGGTTCCTGTTACTTTTCTTCCCATAAACTGTTCTGCATTTCTTTGGAGAGCTGGATGTGACTGTCTATAAAGCATTGTCCTGAGAAATGTGTAAAACCTGGTGTAATTGCAGCTGAGCAGGCCATACACATTTTCCTCCACCCAGACTGCCAGAGGGGGCTGGAATTCTCTGGTGATAGAGCTGGAGGCTCAGCTTGCAGTCCTAGGGGGTCAAAATGCTTACATGGGCAGCTAAAGAGAGACCTGAATTTTCAAAAGCCTTTAGCATCAAATTCCCATGGACCTCCCTCAGTTCCCTCTCTTATGTAAACTGGAATTGGGCCTCAATCAGGGGCACTTTTATGTTGTTTGCCTGGACTGGAGATGTATGTATTGCCTATAGAAGAAATATGGTGCAGGTAATAGCCTCTGGATTCATTAAGGGTTGTTTATGTTTATTTTCACACCATATTACCTCTCAGCAATGGTTGTTTCAGCCATTATATTGACAGGAACTCTGAATAAATCTTAGGTAATATGGGGCTGATCTGCCTTACCTGGGAGACCACCTGCTACCCTCTCGAGCAGAGGTGCTGAATCACCAGGTAGGGATTTCTCCTCCAGAGCTGGGGGCTTGGGAGGATCTCCCGTGGCTCCTTTTCATGTGGAAATTAATACTTGCCTCTATTTCTGAATAGTAGGTTATTAGAGTTCGTATGCAAATTCCCAGAATGGGAATTTGTCTCTCGTTGATAATTGATATAATAATATATATTTTTAGTGGTCCAAAGTCCTTGAGCTCGAGCCTTGTATATGTAATTTATGTTTATTTCTTACTGTTATTAACTGTAATTTAGTTGTTGGCGCCTTTCATTGCCTTAGATTGAAGGGAATGTCTCTCCCCATTGCCCCTCCATAAACAATGCCCTCTCAGGGTTCCTTCTCCTGTATCCTTGCCCAGACATTTCCTAGCCTGTCAAATACTGTCATTTTATTCCTTACAGATCATTCACAGTACGTCTCCTGTTGCACACACAAATAAGGAACAAATGCAATCAGGATGCATCATCGTTTAGCATAACAAATAAAAGCCGATCTGTGCAGATTTGCCTTAAAGTGTCTCTTAATATGTATTGTCAAAATGTCTGAAGACGTCTCTAACTCGTAAGAGTTTAATTATTTGTGACAATTAAACTAATATTCAGAGCAGGAAAAAAAAAATAAGGGATTAAATATTTTCTCTTGTCAAAAGCTAACAAAACATCACCTGGCAGAGCAAACTCTTTAAATTTTGTGTTTCAAGCAGACCTTAGAAAGGAAAAAGCAGCTTAAAAATATTACAGGACTTGGATTTGGTATGGAATTTGAGGAAACTGTATTTTTAAAACTAGACCAAAATTTAAAGGCACATCATTAAAGTATATATCGGTAATGAGCACCTGAATACTTGATGATTAAAAAGAGTTTCTATCAATTTTTAAGGCAGTGCTGAAATTTATGGCCAAGGGCTGCTCTGAGTGAATCAGGGACTCAGACCTGGGATTTTCAGCCTCGCCTGGTTATTGTTTTACTTGTGCATGAGAAAAAACAGCTCAAATATGACAGCACAAGTCATCAGCCTTTGCTGTGGTTGGAATTATAGATGTATTTTTTTGTTTTGTTTTTTGTCTGAGGAGCTCTTTTTCCGTCTGGGTTGTTCAGACTGGAGAGGCAAGGTGCAGTGAAAAGGGCAGGGCAAGGAGCCAACACTGGTGCCCAGGGCTCAGCATCTTCACCTGCCTGGCAGGCCTTGAATGTAGTAAAAGTTCAGATATGTGATAGCAAAAGTAGGGAAAAAATAGGGAAAATCTTGAACAGAGCAGAAAACCAGCATAATCCTTGAGAACAGTGTTGTGTGGATGTGGGAGCACTGGATAGCCCAGGGCATGGCAGCAATAACTTCTGTGTTATAGACTCAACAGTTCTTATAGTCCAGATTGTTTGGGGTTTCCTGTTGAGAAGTTTAATTTCTACTGGTTCTAATGTTTCCAGTTCTGAGCTGCTCAAAGAGACCATTTCCATTATTAAAATCTGTGTTTTCTTTCTTAAAGCGTTCTTCCTGTAATTTAGGGTAGGATGTTATTTGGCAAAAAATTAGAAGACGTTCATCGGGGTTTATTTCAAAGCTGTGGGACCACTGAGCTTTCTGGCAGTGACGTGAACATTTTTCAGAGATATCTTCTGCTTTCCCTGAGAAAATCCACCCAAATTTGTCTGACTTATAAAACCTAAAAGTTGCTGTTGCCAAAGAATTTTTAGAAGGTGACACAGCATTCTCCAACGTGCCATCCCCACCACACATGCTCTGTTCTTGGTTTCTCTTTTTCAATTACATTCCCTTAAAAACCAGTTGAGCTGGGGATAAGTAGGGCAGTGACTGCAGGGGCAGCCATGGGTCTGAGCAGAAGGAGAATGATGAAAAGGTTTTGTTTGTGTTTAGCTGGAGCCCAGGCCTTGAGGGAGGAAGAAGAGAGATTTAGGAAGCAGAACGTGGACAAGAGGGGCAGAAAGCATAAAATGATCAAATATCCACAGCAAACAGGGGTAAACTCTTGTGCATGACTTTATTGCCTGGTCAGTGTAGAGCACCACAGTGACCGTGAGGCTGTGCCGGGAGCACGGCCGGCAGCTCCTGTCTGGTCAGGCCTGGGTGTGAACCAGTGTGGCGGCACCCGTGGGACTCCCAGCTGGCTGTCCCAAGGCCTGTGCTCATCCACACCTCACAGACAGAAAGGTGTGTGCAGGAAATCCATCCAGCCCAACTGGGACAAACCCTGCCGGGCCATGCCGGGCTGGCAGCGCCAGGCCTGAGGGGCCGCCATAGCGCGGTAGGCCCAACGCGTGTGAGGCGGGACCTTCTTCTGTGGGGAAAAAGTAAAAAAATCCTCTTAAAATTGGCCAGAGCTGTGCCCTCCATGTCAGCTGAATGGCAGAGATGAGATCCCATCCACATGCATGGCGCAGGCAGCTCAGGAAAAGTGCAAAACCCAGTGGAAAGGAGGAAAATCTCAATTGTTGGTGCGGACACCGGGAGAAGATGGTGCCGGGCAGGCGCAGGCCTGCCCTGGGATGGCAGAGCCAACAGGACAGTGGAAGAGCTCAGGCAGCACATGGACAGGTTGGTGACCCCATTTAGAATGTGTGGCAATGGTATTATTGATATATTTGATATTTTTGGTGTGTTTGGGAGGTGTCAGGTTGTGGGACGGGGTGTTGGTCAGTGGCGGCGCCAGGCCTGGCATGGCCGGGGTGGGTCAGGCTGAAGGGAGCGTGGGCACTCTGGGCACTGAAGGAGCTGTGGTACAAAAGCAGCTCAGAGACAACACAAAGAATCCTGCCAGGAGTTTCAACCACAGATATCTGTGCAGATAAAAGGCTTGCTAGTCTGAGAGCTCCTCTCTTGCCCCAACATGCCCATGGTGGAGGGCTGGTCCCTGGGTCGCTGTGTGGGTACCTGCCCTGGGCCCCTGCGGCTCTCACTTAGGTTTTACTCAGACACAGGCGTTATTTTATTTAATGTTATTTTATTTCATTTTGTTTGCTGCCCCATGGGAGTTTTTTCCTATAAATCAGATCTTTGTATCTGAAAGTCAGCCACAAAACTTGAATCAGGCTCAGCAGAGCAGGTTGCCTTCAGGTTATTGTACTGGTTTGTGTCACCTCTAGCATTTATGCATTAAATAACTAAAATCTTGAGAATGTTAATCTAGAAAACAGTCATCTCTGCATTACTCTTTTGCTATTTTGGTGAACTTATTAAAGATTTTACCAACTTATGATTTGGGTTAAACAAATGTAAATCATGTGGAGAAAGAGTTGCAGGAACACAGAGGAATGTTATGATGCTATCAACATCTGGGTTTCCATTTGTTTGGATTAGGGACATTTTACCTTAATCATTCCCAAACATGTCTGCTAAAATCCCTTCTTTCATTTTTTATCACCTATGAGGTGCAGCCAGGCAGAGTTTCAACTTGTGTGTGTGTGTTAGGGTAAAAGTGCTGAAATTTGTTGTTGCTATGAGTATACGAACAGTCTCATTTTTATATTAGTCCTCCCTCTTTATAATTGTTTGGAAACATTTTGATTCAGTTAAAATGCACTATTTCCAATATACAAAGTATGAGCAGGGGAGCAAGGGAGTGATTACGAGTTTCTCCAAGGAAATAAGCATCTCTTAGCCATCATCCTGCAACTGGGAAAGTTCTAATACATGACATCTCTGTAATGTAACCTAATAATATATTTTTTTTTAAACAGTGATGTAATGGGGAGAGTGACCTGGACTTTGTAAAAGTTCCTCTACTTACTTCAGATTCCCAAGGGCAATGTAACATTCTAGACAGTGTTTTATATGCCCTGATTAAAATGTAACATATTTTTGCATTTCCTGTGCAGTGACCTGTTAGTGCTCATAGACAGAACACTTAAAGAACAGTTACAAGGAGACATTTCCAAATGTGCCTAATACGGGCGAGTTTTTATAACATTCTTATTTCATTTGAAATTGCAGCTACAGCAGGAACCATTCAGACGGCACATTGATTTAACTTTTTAATCCACTGTTTTGCTACGTCAAGTAAAATAAATGTTTGTTTTTAGCTCCCTTTTTTTGCATTGCTAAAACTCGTAACTACTCGCTTTAAGCTCGGGATTCTAAAGGGAGCTACATTATCTGAGATTTAAAGCTTGCTTTTTGTAGCTGCTTTCTCACAACTCCCCCAAGAAAAAAAAATACAAAAGTACAACTTTAGCAAAAAGGGCTTTTATATCTCTATCAATTATAGAAACACCAGCTGCAGTAGATTACAAGTGTGTTTGGCTGATTGTGATGTTGTGTGGGGAAAACTGTCACAAGGAGCTGGATGCTGTTCTCCCCGGCAGCTCCGGGATGTCGCTCAGCTCGGCTCCCCGGGCTCAGCAGTGCTGCTGCCAGGGCTGGGTGGGCACTGCCAGCTCTGCATGGAGCACACGTCCTGGAGGAAGGATGGAATGTGGGCACAAGTGTGAACCGTGTGTCACTGTGTGCATGTGCTGCTCTGGGAGCTGGGCAGAGCCGCACAGGGACAGACCTGGCCCAGCAGCCTCTGGGGACAGCCACTCCACTCAGTGCTCTCCTGTATTTTTTGCATCCAAGATATTTACCTTTGCTTTTTTGGGGGAAAAGGCACCACAGAACAAAAATTGTTTGACCAGCCCATAAAGGTAAAGCAGCTGGAAGTTGTGGATAAAAGAATTACGATATCAAGACAGCAATGCAAGATGGGCAGTTTAGGATTTTTGGTGCTGTCGAGCTCAGAAAAAAATTAATGTCTCAATGTGTGTGCAGGTCATTATCACTCCCCTGAAACCTGGCTACAAAGGTAACAGCCCAAGGGCTCTCAGTCGGTTGTGCCTTGGTTTCTATGTCATTTATCTTACTGTGCTTTGGTCACTCTGGGAGGACGTGGTTGGGCCCTGGTTTATTTTAACAAAGAGAATCTGACATAGGAAAGTTCCATGTATACTTTACAGTGAAAATGCAATTTTCTATTTTCATTTAATCCCAGGAATGTTGGCATTTTCCAGGCTGTCAAACAAATGAGTGCACTGGAGGACAGTTAGATGTGTCTGTCTACTTCATCTATCTAATCTACCTCATTTCTGATGTGCCCATCACCACGGTGTCTAGGCAGAAAGTATCTGCCTTTCTTTTGCTTTTCATCTTTATTGGCTGTGGTAACCTAATTGAGTCCTAAGAGCTTTCAGATTCATCTGCAAAAATAATAACAAAAACATTATCAGAATAATGATTCATATTTGTACTCTTACTCAGAATTTCCCTTTCTCTTCTGAGAGTATTTGGTTAGTGGATTACTGTTGATTTATCTAGAAGAGGTTATGCTTTGGAGGTGTATTAAATTGGAATTTTACTTGAGTCAGCAGTGAGTCAAAACTTCATATGGCTACTGAAGTGAATTCACTCATGTCTTCTAACTTCCTTCTGCATTTCTCTGTAGAAGTTGACTTCATTTACTCAGCCACCCAGTCTAGCATCTGCATCTGTTCTCTGACCCCTTGTCATATAAACCATAGGTAAAGGTAATAAAAAGCAATAGAAATCGTGGCTTCAAAAATGTTATCTTCCTTTAGAAGCCCTGGTTTCTGTTACATTTAACTGCTTCTCTCTGTGCCAATTAGCTAAAAAGGCATGGTTGGACTGAAGTGAGTGGTTTTCCAGGAGCAGAGGCCTTGCTGAGGGGAGATAAAGTGCTGCTGCTGGTTTGCTGGGTGTGTGCACGTGGGTACCACCGCCGCCTGTGCCCGTGGGGAGAAGGTGCTGCAAGGGCCGGGGTGTGCCAGCCCTGCAGTCACCATGTGTCACTCACTGTCACACTTCTTTAGAAACATGGCTGCAGGGCCATCAGCATGGCTGTGTGCCACCTTCTGCTTTTAAAAACGGGTCCCAAGGAGTGATCAGGCCACAGCAGTCAGTAAACTGGTGTTGGAGAGGCTGAATAACCAGCGCGGTGCTCGCTGAGGGAAAGAGTTCACTGAAAATGCTGCAAAC